>NC_135734.1:24705000-25007500 GCF_041903045.1 Epinephelus lanceolatus | reverse complement strand
TCGGGCGAGACTCACTGAGGAAGACCTGAAAGACAAAGATGTAGCCGAAGCTGTCGACTGCATCATCAACCGATTTGGAGGACTAAAGGCTGTACAGAGAGAGCTGAAGAACAGAGGTGTTTTATCCTGATACATCGTGAAGTATATACTCCTTTTATGCTTTTTTTAATGTTTAAGTTAATTCTAAGTTTATGTTATGCCTCTTAATGCTTTACTTGACAGGTCCAATGTCTCAGACATTGCCGAGAGCTACAGGAGCATCCATCTCCCTCGCTCTGAAGAAAGGGCCCTTGCCACCAGTTCCTTCCATCAAAGGCAGCACCACCTCCCAGCAGACACCACAGTGCACAGACACACAAAACCAAAGCCAGATTCCCTCTTGGATTCCTCCTCCTCCATCTACTCCTGCTCCAGGTCTCCCAGAGCGGCTCAGAAAGAGTGCGAGTTTCAAACATGTAAGAGGACCAGGATACATGCTGTTACAGTTCTGTGGATTTGAATATGTAAAATGTGAGGTCTGAATGACCTTAACTTTCCTTTTTGTGGTATCAGGTGGGCTCCCCAGCAGCTGCAGGAAGAGGTGACCCCATCCTGACTGCACTGACAGAACTGTTCAGACAGAAGCAGCTGCTTCAGGGAGGCACAAGTGCAGATGGGCGTCAACTGAAGCCAGACACTAAGAGTGACGAGCAGTTTTAAAGTAACTCAGGTTTTAACTGTGCTGTGTATGATATACTTATTAAACACGTGATACAGCTGAGATGCTGCTTATTGTCTTTTATTTTTGTACAAGGCCACAGCCGCATTAAACTGTTATGAGGCCCTCATGCTGCGCCTCACATATCGATGACTGTTCATACTGTCACCAAGGACACTTCTCTTTATGTCACTGTGTGTGTGTAAATCTTTATTTACTCAATTACAACCTACCATATTTATATTAGCCCGAGAAACAGACAAAGAGTATATGCCGCTCACTACCTTGGTCAGCAAATACACACAAGAAATAAGTTAATCACAAAACACTGTTGATCACAAAGCTAAAACATAGACTACAAGATTAAAAACTATATGTGGAATAGTATAAAAAAGACTAAATAAATAACAGTATCCAAAAATATCTAAAGACTTATAGACTAATAAAGTTATGTAAAAGCAAACAAAGAACATGACCTTTGAAATCTTATTAAGATAGACAGCAGATAAAGAGCTCTGTATATGGATATTTATGTTACTGGGAGGCAGAGTACAGATGTCCTGAAGCCAGTAATAAAAATGAATTACCTAAGATGTGCTCACGTATTGGTTCAGTACAGTATGTTTATTTATTTCTTAGTTATTCATGTCACAACAGAGTTCAAATCCTACTTGAATAATTTTGGAAAGATCTGTACTACAGATACTGCTCAAGTTGTTTCCGCTCCTCACTGAGGGACTGTTCATTACTTATGAGGGGGTGGTGCAAAATGGGGGAGGCATGTTAAAGTCGTTTTTAAGAACTGGAAAGAGATGTGTTTTTTTATTTTGGGTTGAGGGAAGGACACAAAACTTTAAATAGTTGTATTTTATATTGATTCAAGCACCATCTGAACCCCAAAACCCGCCGACAGCTTTCCTTTAAAAGTAGCCAAAATCACACCATTTATCTTAGACAGAAACTAATAAAAACTGTGAACACATCATGTGCGATGAGTGCATCACGGAAACGTAGTCAAATCTCAGCTTAAAACAGGGATAATTCATTGAAATCAGTTTATTCTACTCATTTGAAATGTTGTAACCCTGTTGCACTGACCAGATCCTGTAAAAAAGAAAAAAAAAAGATGAAGCTCTGCACTCTTGCATACATGACAGTCATGAAAATTTATTCCAGCTGCTGCTGCCACTGTTGTGTACAGTTTATTTAGGGGAATGGTCATTATGCTGGCTGTGTGCACTGTGATGCGTGTGTGTACGTGCGGGAGTGTGTGTGATATCATGTGAACTTACTTAATTGTGCTGTGGTAGGACGGATGGCTGTCCTATTCTCTTGAAGTGTACACACAGCTTGTGTAATGGTGTGATTTGTATGAAGGATCTGCATCTTGCTTAAGAAATACTGTTTGTTTCTGTCATAACTCTGACTCCTGTGCTGTTTGCTCACTGCACTGGCTCCAATACCAACATTTGGTGTAAAAAAAATGGTTAGGGTCTATTCATAATGGTGGGAAGCTCATATGTTTTCCCCCAGTCACTCGGGGAGGCTCAAGAATAAATATTTGTGGCCTCAGGCACGTGAAGATAAAAAAAAAAAAAAAAAAAAAAGTCACATACCAGCCACCCCCTCCTCTAAATAAAGAACAGTTCCTTATAGAATTGGACATGCAAATACAAGAAAATGTTAAACGATAAAAGAGTAATTTAAGATTTGAGAATCGTGAGCACAATATAAACTGAGATAATAAAACCATCATATCTACATTTTGACACATTACCCCCCTACATGGCAGGGCATGAAGATTATTTGTTAACCCATCTTGGCTGATACTGTATTTTCTATCAAAAATAAAATTAGTGATAGTACCAATAACCAAGCTGAGGCTCCTGGGGGCCATTTATATTCTGGGGTCCAGGGCCAGCTGCATGCACTGACTGTAGGTACATGTGTGACTCATTGTGGTTCACACACAAAAAGAGCTCCAAACGTGCGTAGACAGGGGTGGAGGTAAAAATGGAGCTACGTGTGTACAACCAAACAATAAAAAGTGCATGTGCGCGCGCGCTTGGACGTGACCATGAGCGCGCGCCTCTCTGAGCGCTCACTCACTTCATTCATTTCTGCCTGTGCGGCTGTAGGGACTCACTGTGCTCAGCACGCTGGGAACAAGACGCTTTAACCCGGGACCATGAGGGGCTCTTGCCGCCCGAGACACACGCGGGACAGGGCAGGTAAGCTGCTAACCCACTTTTCTTTTTCTTACATTTAATTTCCACCACTCTTTAGAGGCGACATTGTGAGCAGAGCAGTGTGCTCCAGAGCAGCTGGGCTAGCGAGCGGATGAAGTAAACAAGCCTGTGTCACGTAGGCATGCTTCAGAGCTGACAGGGCTTCCCACCAAGGAGGAGAGGCGGGACACACTGCGGCACACAGCCGTGACATTTGGGAAACACTGGGTACTTCAGCTGTCACGTAGCAAAGAAATAGTTTGCAAATGCTCAAAGCAAATGCTTTGGTAGCTAGCATCTCTCTGTATGCTGCTGCTGCTGCTGCTGGTTAGCTCGGCTGTGAGGTAGCTGCTGCTGGACTGACAGGATGTAAACACCACTGTTTGTTGCTCTAAGCTCTCCAAACATCGTGTCTCTCATTATGATGTTGTGTCAAAGACCCCCCAGACAGATCTGAGAGATAAAGTATGGACTCAGGAATGTTCCAGAAATGGTTGTTATCATGGGTCTGCACATACTACACAGAGCCAATGTTGAGGAAGTAGTTTGTGAGTGTGCTGTCATCTCTGCATACCCTGACCTTCAGGCTCATTTGCCCTATTTCCCCTGGTGCTCCTGCAGGTCTGCAACATTATCCTCGGGCATCACACATGAAGGAGCTCCCCATATGGCTCACACTATCACTGTTAATAAAATACGACAAGGGAAACTCTTGCTTTTAAATGTTGCATTTCATTATTGTTGTAGTGATTCTTGTTGCCGCTGAAGATGGATTTTAACTGTAAGTAGCATCAGTGGAGACAGATGGAGAAGAGATTTCAGTCTTAATTTGGTGTACCGAGTGCTGGCTTGCGTCAGAGGCATCTGAGTGTTGCTCTAAATGTTTCAGTCTGAACCTCGGTGTGTTTACTTTAGCATGAAACCAGCCTGTTATATTACTGCTGAGGTTCCTCTTCACAATGCTACACATACTACAAGAGATTATGTGCATATGAATGGCATCTGAATCAGAGCTAATACTATGCCCCATATAATCCTGTGACTCACTTATTATAAGAATAGGCAATTGTGTAACTGTGTCTGTGGTGGAGCCTGGAGGGTTTGTTAAACACTGTGTTACTGTGCTGTCATGTTGACAAACGCCATGCACCGAGGACAAACTCCAACAAGGCTTCTGATGGACTTCGAGAGAGGGATTCACTGCCGTTCTTGTACGAATATGGTCACGGTGGTTGAAATGTCTGCAGCCTGAGCTGTTGTGGCAGATGCTTGAGGGATGAACAGGGCTCAGGCTGGGTTGCTGTGTAGGAGATGTGCTCTGCTGGCTTGACCGTGTGCCAGCACACTGAGAGGTGGGGCTTAGCAGGAAAACAGGACAAACATGCTAGAAAGTTGCATACTTGTATATTTGTGGAGACTGGTACAGTTATTTTAAGAACAAATGCAAACAGCTACTTTGGATTTTGGATATTTGGTGTGGTGATAACACTAACAGAGAAGTAAATATGATGTGAAGAAGACACTGGTTGAGAAAGCTTTGAGTCAGCTTTGTCTCGAGTGTGTGCAAACAGCCCGTATGTCTTTGTAGACAGAGAGAAATATGCTCCAGTGGGTGCAGCAGAGCAACACAGATTATATCCTACATGCATACACAGGGGCTTCATACCCAACAGGATATTTCTCTTAGCCTCACATGCTGTTAGCGGCAGTAAATACACCTCCTCCACCCTCTGTTTCCACCCCTCTATTACACTTAACAATCCTTATTTCCTCTGTCTTTATTCCACCAGATCCCACTCTGAATATTCTCAATGTATCACCCCCTCTCATCCGTGCTCATCGACTCGCTTGCTGCCTGGCTCAGTCACTGCACCGCCCTCCCTCTCTGTGTCTGCTCTCTATCTAGGGGAAAGTTCACCCGCTCACTCAGAATCTCATTATAGGCTTCAGGCAGAGCTGCTGTAGCCTACATGTCCATGTGTGATGCCAGTGCAGTCGTTGTACGCCTGCGCGCTGCGCTCAGTGCACTGAGCTCGCTGGTGTTTTGCATCTGGGAGCATTCAAGCGCAAGGTTGTTTTGTGTTATTTTTGTATGGTTTTGCTCTCAAATGTCGCAACATGTTTCTGTGCAATGGAGACATTAATCTCGCTGGTTTAGACTCAGATGAAAACCGCCTGTGTTGTCGTCCTCTGTCGTCTGTAACACAAAAGGAACCCATACACAGATTCTGGATTACATTAGATACAAATAAATACAGAAAGGATTAGTCGATTAATCATAATTGTTTGACATAGAATTAATTACCAGCATGTTTTATAATCATGTAATCGTTTAAGTTATGCACAAAATGATGTGTTTGCAGCTTCTCCAGGTTGCTGTTTTTCTTACATGTCTTTGTTTTGGACTGTTGATTGGACCAAACCAGCAGTTTTAAGAGGTCACATTAAGTTCCTGGGGAATTTTTCACGATTTCCTTAGACTTACTCAAATCAGTGATGAATGAATTACTGGAAAAATCTCAGAGTCAATGATGAAAATACTCCTTTGTTGCAAATACAGATCAGCAAGCTGAAACAGAGGATAGAGATTGACCAGAAGTATGGTAACACCCCCTGTCCACATACTTTTATTCTGAGTCTGTTTTTACGGTTAAGGCTCGAACCCTTAGTTCTAGTTAACGGACATCTTGAGAGTAAAGCATTCAGTGATGTTTTAGGCATTAGTTTGCTTTAATCTTACTGCACAGGGCCACTGTCTTACCCAAACCATTGCAAAAACTAGGTCCATAAAGAAATGTTCTTCTAGGTTTGGTTCAGATGACGTTGAACAGTCCAGCACAGAGCCATGACCTCAGCCCCATCTAGCACCTTTAAAATGAGTTTAAATGCAGACTGCAAGCCAGGCCTTGTACTGCCCCACATT
This sequence comes from Epinephelus lanceolatus, assembly GCF_041903045.1. Lineage (NCBI taxonomy): Eukaryota > Metazoa > Chordata > Actinopteri > Perciformes > Serranidae > Epinephelus > Epinephelus lanceolatus. The sequence goes on along the minus strand of NC_135734.1, from coordinate 25,001,652 downwards.
AGCGTCTGGCTCATCCCTGCAGGCACGTTCCAAAATACTGTAGGAAGCCTTCCCAAGAGGGAGGAGACTGTTATCAGATACTGGTGGAATGCTTTTAAGTTCAAAGGTCAGCAGAGACTCAAAAGAGGTCCTGAGCTTTTTAAACTAAAACAACTGGATGTGCTCTTTAGACTCAAGTAATGTTTTTATTTTGTTTCTCTGTTGCAAACATAATGGACTTGTGTGGACCAGGGTATTTAGAAATCTGACAGTATCATTATCAGTGCCGTCAAAAATACAGACGTTCCACTTTCTATTAAATTAAAGTCGTATGTAGTGCACATCCCGTGCCACCAGATGGCAGTCTCTACTGGTGTGACAGGCAGCTGAACTGACAGACAAGGTGGCTGCAAGTGGTGGGGATGACGTTATGTGGCTGTAAAGAGCTGCAGTGGTAGATAGTTTATTTTCACCAAACTGGGGTATAAGGTATATGGGAGCCTCTAATATTAGGCATGCATGATACTGGATTTTTTGCCGATATCCGATATATAACAACTCATTTGACTGATAACAGATACAGATATCAATACATCCACTTTTGCCTATGTAAGTGATGATCAAGTCTCTTCTGTAGTGGAATTAACATCATATTATGCATGCATACTCTCATTGTGATGGCTCACCAGCAGATGGAAACATGAAATACAGTACTTTTAAATGTATGTAATATTCATTCATTGTGCAGAATACGCAAAAGCATGTTGGCTGATCCCAATAGTTCATTTTACAGCCAATATTGGCCTATACTGTTGATGTGCCGATATTATCAGGAAGGTATGAGAAAATAGATACCGCCCAAGCCTAATACATGACATAATGGATACAGCAGTGCATATGATAGACTGCATAGTTAATACAAAATGTAGAAAAGTAAGTGTAAACACTTCATGTCAAAAGGAGTTTAACTCTGCATCAACTTGGTGCTAATCACGCTGTCAAACACTGAGCAGCAGCATGACTGTAGTAAACATTAATAAGAGAGATGGAGGAAACACAGCTGGTGCCCGTGTGTGAATACTGTGGGAAACAAATATTGACACTAGACTTTGTCTGCTGAAAAGGATCCACATGTTATTCAGCATTTCAGTGTGTTAGTTGGTACATTTCTCCTAAAAATGAAAAAATAAAGAGGAAAGAGAGAAAGTGGTCACATGCGTAAGAACTAACCTGCAGGGAAGTGACAAGACATTCATACATGCTGCAGTTTGGCTCTCAGCCTAATGTGATACACTCTTTGTAGCTGGTTATATATGTTACTTTACAAAACTATAAAGTCTTTGTTTGTTCAGTAATTTTGTCGGTGACCTCAGGCATGAGACACAGAGGCTTCAAGTTTTAACAAAGATTATAATTGTGGCTGTAGGAATCTGTTTTGTGTAACTTTTGTTCCTCTTCAAAGTTACTGTGCTGGTGAGGGTCGGGGAATAGATGAGTGAGGGCCAGTAAAAGCAGGCTTGCGGGCTATAATGCCATCAAGACATTAAAAGTAGAGATAATTTATTGAATTGTATTTTTGTTTTTGTATTAATGTATTCGACTAGTTATTTAGGCACTTCTTAATTTTCTTACTCACACCCACATGGTTTCTATTTAGATACAGTATTCTGAAGCAGGTCGAGGTTGCACATCTTATTAATGCTTAGTACTGAATATATTGTGTTTATTGTATATTTACAAGGTATGCACTGAGCCATCTTTATTAGTCCCAATACCTTTGGGCTTTGGGTTTTGGCCGATATCGAGTGCTGATCCGATACAAGTGCTTGAATAAAAGCACTGTATGCTTCACTGTGTGGAAGTGACTGGGATCACTCCTTTATGTGTAAGGCGGCATCAGACTTGACCTAAACGTTGCCTTCCTAGCTTTGTAAAACAAAATGTAGCAGTAAATACAGAGATATGCATTTACTGAATTCGTTCATTATTAAAATAATTGGTAAACTTGGTAAAAAATCTTAAAAATAAACAGGTGCAGCTGTCGCAAGTAGCTGAAGAACTTTTTGGCGTAGCGAGTGTAATCTGATGAAACATACCAAAGAACAGAAGTAAATCAACCCCTTTGTCACTGATACCTGACCCAGCTGGTAGAGTCTGTATCGGCCTGATATCTGATATCAGTGTCACATCAGTGCTTCCCTGATATATTACATTTGTCCTTTTTCCAAACTGCAGTACCTCGTGTCATTGTGTACATTCTCTGACTGATCAGCTTTTAAATCAATGGCTATAAGCTACTGTACTCTTCTTACTGGAGAAAGTGTGTGTGTGTGTGTGTGTGTGGGGGGGGGGGCTCAGTAGTAAAGTGTCTGATAGGATTAGTCCTGTTGACACGCTGCCTGTCCCTGGCAGTGATGCACTCTGACCTCTGGATTTGTTTACTGTCTCAGTAGATGCTGAAGTGACAACACAGACACATCTTTGTCCCAACTGCATTGTTTACTTCACTCCAGTCCAAACTTGTGGCCTGTTACAACGAGTACACAGCACCACCTGGTGTTACATATCTGACACCACATTAAGACTCATCAGGCTGAGAACAAACATTAAGCAGGCGTCCAGGGGCCTGTATCACGAAGCAGGATTAATGTCTTAGCGAGGTAACTTCAGGGTTAACCCTGGGTTTTCGGTCTCACGAAGCCGGTTCAGTTCTTATCGGGGTAGATCACCATGGTAACTTACTCTGAACGGCTATCCTGCTCCGGAGCAGGGTAAGTTCAGGGTTGAATCTGATCCTATAAAAAGCACCACCCACTGGCCAATCAGCTGTTCGGAAAAAAATGACTCCGCTGACAGAAATGCAGCCCAGTCATGACGGGAAGTTTAATTCATTTGATTGATTTTGATTTGAAAGTTTATTTTGAACATTAAAAAAGAAAAGAAAGCAACAACAACAGACAATGAAAAGATTGTTCAAAAAGGAGTGAAAAGAAGTCGAAATTTCATCCCACCCCTTCATAAGAAAGAAACTGATCATTTGCGGACACTTAATATATTAGTGCCAACATTTTGTTTTGTTGGAGGAAATGATCCCTGTTAAAGATAATGGGCCTAATTGACAGCTTTGCTGCTGGAAATGTGGAAAGTAGCCTATCATGTCTACACTTCATGGTGTTTGAGGGATTTTCCTTTTTGTTTTTTAAAGAGGGAGACTAGGTATATTTTTGCGCAGCTGTTAATTTCTAACACAGCTCAATATCAGGATGATTTTATTCAGACTATCAATTTGGTGTTGATATGATTTAATTGTGGCGTCAGCTTTAAGCTTTATTGTAGCATATATAACGTTATGACAAAGAAGACCAATTTATCAGACGCAATGATGTTAGACGATAATTGTAATACACGCAATTCATCTGCGCAGCACTGATTTCATGGGATTCAAGGGTGTGATCAGTGTCAGATGTACAGGTACAGGTACTGTAGCTACTTGAACCAGTGATGAGTAATTTAACCTACACATAATTTTATTTGCTACCTTGTTTTGTCTTGATTTTTCCCTCTCTCCTCCTGTTTCTTCTTTCCTGACTCGTTTTTTTTTCTTCTCTATCATGTGATTTCATTGATGTTTTGACAGGGGAATTTCTTTGATAAGCTTTTAGTGGCTTCTAACCTCTCCGGCACTTTTCTTTTTTTAATCTTGTAAATTTTATACTGTCTGTTTTTAACATTATGTGCAAATAATCTAAACTAAAAAAACATTATTCATCCCGTTATGCGTTGCCACACATGTTTCCTCCTCCTGCAGCTGCCACGGTGTTGGCCTTTTCTCTAATGTTGCTTTTCTCCTCCTCATATTTTAGTAGAATTAATCTCTGATCCTCACGAGAAATACTTTTTTCTCCCTCACATATGGCGCTCTGTGAGGACACTCAGTGACGCTCAGTGATGCTGCGCTTCTCTCATGATTGTGATTGGTCCGCTGCGTGCGCGTTCACAGCTCTTGATAAAGCAACCCTGGGTTGAGTTACCGAGTTGATATCCAGCGTCGTGATACCGATTATCCTGATTGCCATTGTTAGGGTTAGTCAACCCAGGATAGGTCTGGGTAACCCAGGAAAGGTTGATCTCGCTTCGTGATACAGGCCCCAGGTTCATTTCAAGTCAGGATGTTGTCGACATTGTTGTTGACAAAGTTGACATTCATTACTGAAAAGTGAAACTTGAACCAGTTGTGTACAGAGGGTTGCTGATAAGTGTTGTGTAAGGGCCTCTTTGTTCTTGTCTCATGTTGAAGATGTCATTCGAGTCCAGTTCAGAAGTTTGCTGAGGTGGTGTGAGTTTAGGCAGTGTGTAAACAGCAGCAGTACCATCACACTGTTGTATAGAGACAGAAATGAATTAAGGTATTTATGCTGTAGCTGAACCCGAGGCCTTGTGGAAGAGCTAACGCTACTGGAGAACAAATAATTAGTGTTTTGCTGAAAAGATTAGTTAATAACCAATTAGCTTATCTTAAGACTTGATGATGAAAATCAAATATCATGATTTTTTTTTCCCCAAATACTTTGATATCAATATTATGACCATATCGTTTGACTATTGGTGCTTTCACAAAATATGAGATTTTAATAGTCATCAGTAATGTGAATATAATGACTAGATGAGTAAAGGCAAATAATAAAACAGTCCGATATGTTCAGAAATTAATCACTTTACTTTAATGCGGCCTTTAAAACCAGGAAGAGACGACACCTACAATATTCTGATATCCAAAAAGACAATATCTAGTCTCATATCACAGTCAGTGTCAATATAATATTGATGTATTGCCCAGCCCTAGTTTATCTGCAGAAAATTAACTAACAATAGTTTCAAGTCCTTTATCAATACAAATACCCAACATCACCTGCTTCAGGACTCTCAGTGTGAAGATCTGCTGCTTTCCTGTGTTTTTATATCATTTTAAACTGTAATATATTTGGGTCTTGGGCCATAGTGTCGTCTTAAGAACTTGTTATGGGCTGCAAATAAGGATTGTTTACTTTGAGGATTAATGTGCTGATTGTTTCCTGACAGCTTTATTGTGTTATTTTTTTCCTAGGAAATTTTATAGTTTCTCAAGGTGGTTATTTGAATGGCTTGTTTTTGTCTGACAAACAGTCCAAAACCTCAAAGATATTAAATTCACAACGATACTGAACACAGAATAGCAACAAATCTTCACATTTGGGAAGCTGAAATCAGGTTTTTGCTTATTTTTTTATTTTTATTTTTTTTATCAAATTAATTGGTTTTTTTGGTCATTAGATGGTTAGTTGAGTAATCCTCTCATTTCATTCATTATATAGACCAGCCGTTGAATCAATAATCAGAAAAATAAAAAGCAGATAATTGATGATGAAAATAATCATTAGTTTCAGCAATTGATTATTTTAAAGCCAACACAATAGATTAAACTGTTTTCTCCTGTGGCTGACTTTCTCTTAAATGATAATAGCAATACAATCCCTGACTGATCGATTCTTTAAGTTTATTTACTTTATTAATCCCCCTGAGGAAAAATTCAATGTTTTCACTCTTGCTTGTCAGTTACACACAGGAAGAAAGACACACACATGCACAAACAGGACCCATACATGCACAAAGTGGAGAGATGTCAGAGTGAGGGGGCTGCCCTTGGTGAGGCGCCCCGAGTGGTTGGGGGGTTCGGTGCCTTGCTCAAGGGCACCTCGGCAGTGCCCAGGAGGTGAACTGGCCCCTCTCCAGCCACCAGTCCATGCTCCATATTTTGGTCCGGACGGGGACTCGAACAGGCGACCCTCCGGTTCCCAACCCAAGTCCCTATGGACTGAGCTACTGCCCCTTCACTGTTGTTGTTGTTGTTGTTGTTTCCTAGAAAATGTCAGAAATACAGCATGGTCTCAAACTGCGCCTACGCAGAGCAACAAAAAAGTTTATCTCTGGTGCATCAGTACTATTTACAACCAAGAAAAATGGCAGAGGAGATACCTGCACACCAATGCAACTGGGCTGGACAGCCACAAAAAGATCCACAGGCTGAGATCAGTGCAAAAGTACATTTATTTAGGACATCTGTGCACAAAAAGAACGGTTCTCAAAGTAAAAAGAAATAATAAAATGTGACTGAAAACAGCAGCAAACGTTTTAGCCCTTGACTATCATCAATGCTACTGACATGAGTGCTTCACAGAACAGATACAGACGCAGATTCCTGCTAGGTGTGATGAATCAGTCAGCTAGATGAGATCGACTCTGAGGAGCAGAGGCCTGACTGTCAAATAAGTATTGTACTATTCACAACATCCTCAAACACTAATTTTCGACAGCAGAACATATACAAATGTACAAAAAACACAACTATACACAGAATAATAAAAAAACAAAGTACAAAATATGACAAAGTATATCCAAAGGGGCCGTGCTGGTACATGCAGATGTCTATAAAAGCAGGACAAAGTGTTTCATTCAGGCCTAAAGGCTGTTCAGTTTTAAGAAGAAAGACCCATCGACTGTCACACTGCAGTCGTTTTATTTCCAGATCTGTATGTCTGTGTCTATAGGGTTAACTCTATCAATGCCACAGACACTGAGTGCAGTAGCTGGATGTTTGGCTACTGGGGATTACAGTATGCCCATTATAATCTATCACGATTGCATCTTCAAATGGCTTGTTTTGTTCGACAAACTCAAACATATTCAATTCGCAATGATATTAAACAGAGAAAAGCAGCAAATCATCACATTTGAGAAGCTGGAATCAGGCAGCTTAAAAGAGTAACTTAAATGAATCAATTATCAACAATGATCAAGCAATGCTTTAATCTTGGGACAATTCATTTATTATATGGACCAACCATGAATCAGTAATCAAGAAAATAGTCACTCCTATAATAGATTTAACTTTCTCCTAAATAATAATAACAATTATAATTGTGATAATAATAGACTGATAATAATAATGATGCCCTGCATTTTTTAATAGCAGCTGATTTAAATCCTTGGTTGACAATGTATTGACACCGTCTGATGCTGAAGTTGTTGCTGACTTTGCCTCATGAAGCCTGCGTGACCCGGACTTTGTGGTGCCCGTGACTGGGTGGTGTCAGCCATGAAGCTGCTGTAATTGCCGTTGTGATGTTTATCTGAGCTCTCAGCAGCAGTCAGCATCACAGCATGCCCTCCTTCATCCCCGGTCCGCCTCTCCTATTGGGTGCCGGGCCTCTTGTCTCTTCTCTGATTGGTCAATTTCTCAGCCGCATTCACTGCCCATGTGTGCTCCATGTGAACAGGCCCGGCGCTTGTTTTTCTTCAACATCTGCTTTTGCGTTTCTCTTGCTCGTTTCCCTCGTCATTATGGTAACTTTTCCAAAGGACGCAGAGCCGTGTGTTTTCTTAGAAATGAGAATTAGGATGTTTGTTTATGGCCTGGAAATGTTTGTGAACAAGATTAAAGGAAACGTGTTAGTTGCATTTACACCACAAAAAAGTATAGGCTAATGTAAAGCAGCACAAGACTCTCCAGTACAGAAATGTGCACTTTAAAAGATAACAATAACAACTCCTCCCATTCACACGACTTAATCTCTCTGCAAATAGCCCAATTATTCATTTGTTTACATAATGACTGAGAAAAAATGTTTCCTTTCGTTGTGAAATGAGTGATAGTTTCACATTCTCCACGCACTGGGTAAATTTCCTTTATTTTTCAAAGCTCTGGCAAAGTAGACCTTGAGTCTGGTTTGTTTTATCAAATATTATATTTATATTTATTTATTTGAGGAAATATGTCACAGTGACACAAGTGCCTTCACAGTCTTTAGATATTTATAGGCTTTTATGTGCAGATAAATTAAATATGAAACAAGTCTGTGATGCCTGGGATAACATTGTAACACGATGTAAATAAATAACTGAAAATACAAATGGAGGCAGTTAGTTGAGGTTAAAACAACACGATGGAAATGCCGGATAAGCAAAGTAACATCGTGTACCCGACTCTTTTGCTCCCTCAATTTGTGCTGCGCTCAGTCTCCAGTCATTACGGTAATGGGGGGGTACTGCTGTTTCTCAGCTGATATGAGACATCCATCCCCCTGCAGCCTGCTGAATCAGACTGCCAGGACTGCAGCCCACCGCCTCATTCTCACATCAGGAGGGCACCATTAGTGATCCAACATCCAGGATGTTGGACAACGAGGAGTTCATGGTGGAGACCTCCCCGCGGGAGCTCATGCAGAACCCGCTCAGGAAGATCTGGATGCCGCACAAAAACGGGCACATAGCTCACAGACGGGGTAAGATGCAGCTGGCCGGCAAGTGTCGCAAAGGATGGGACTGGGACATGATTGGGCGGGGGGGGGGGGGGGGGGGGTTCTTTATATTTTAACATATTTTATTTCATTCACATATCCATGGGTCCAGCCTGTCTTTGATGTTAAAGGTTTTCCGTTATGTGACATTTACGCGCGGCTGTTGGAGATGTTGCGCACCAACAAAGCGCTGGATGCTGTCGGCTTTTTGTGCCACGCAGTGTTGCATCAGCTTATCTGGTTCATTTCCCCTCCTTATATGACATGCATGGATTTAAATCGCGCTTAGGGAGAATCATGTCTAGCTTGTCCACATGAGAGACACATGACCTGAACACATCGATTTTGTGGGTGTTAACATGTTGGTGTGAGCTGTGGTAGTCGTCTTCTGCTGAGTCAAGCTCTGTTTTATTCATTGATTTATATTGCATCTGGCACCAAACCTCTCCTAAACTTTACATCTAATTGTTTTGTTCCTAGTTGTATAAATGACTCACTGCAAGAGACTCTTAAGAAATAACTCCTGAACCCTTTTTCCTTTACAGTCTGAGAGGTGAAGGAGTGTCTCTGTGAACTTGAGCAGGATGCTGTCCTGCAGGGAATGTGCCGGGTTCTGACCCCTAATGTTTGTTTTTCCTTTGAGAGAGGTTTGGCATTTTGAGCTAGTTCTTGAAAAAAAAACTACAGTTCTAATTTTAAAAACAAATCAGGAAATTAGGTGAAATTATTTGCTTTGGTGTGTTGATATTCCTGAGTAATAGTTGTGAACCCAGAGAGAGCATTTTAAATTTTGTTAAGGATACATACATCTTCAACTTTTTAGATACAGCTTCATTGTTGCCAAGAACTCGGGGGCTCTATACGGCATGCAGAGATCAAACCTGACCCCTCTTGTTGCACAACATGGTGCTGTCCTTAATTAACCAGCGTGTGCCTCTGGCTCTGTCGAAAGTCTGTGACGGCTGACAAAATGAAAACCTGACCCTGTGCTGTCTACATGCACATGCTCGTCTCACCCTTATATCCATTTGTTTGTTCATATATCATCCAATCATCTTTTCTCATTCTTGTTAAGATGTAGTTTCGAGCTCCAACAGGGCATAAACCCGAACTGCTGATGAGATGTTTTGGCATTGAGAGAAGCATGTGTCTCAGTTGTCGTGGTAAAGATGTCTCTGCTCTCTGCCGGGTGATTTTCTGTAGCAATGTATGTCACTGTCACACAGAGTGAGCTGAAATCTTTCCAAGTGTTCAGAGTGTCTGCTGTAATTACGAGCAACATTCAAGACTAATTAAACTCCTCCTGAATGGAGTAATGTTGACAAGCCATGCTCAGTGAATTAAACGTGTTAGAAGTGAGTTAAATTAAAAGTCTGTGTTTTTCTGTCTCACAGTGTGTATGACGAACTGCCCGACCCTCATTGTGACTGTGGGACTTCCAGCCCGAGGGAAGACTTACATTTCAAAGAAGCTTACACGCTACTTAAACTGGATAGGTGTGCCAACCAAAGGTAACAGCCACACCCCCGACACACACACACACACACACACACACACACACACACACAAACACACATATATATATTCAAATTTAAGTTTACAATGGAAACCAGCTGTATTCTCATGTTTTAAAAAACACCAAATTTTCTTGTGTAACAGAGTTCAATGTTGGCCAGTACCGGAGAGAGAGTCTGAAGATCTACAAATCCTTTGAGTTCTTCCGTCCAGATAATGAAGAGGGATTAAAAATCAGACGGTAAGTCCACAGTGATTGGACAATCATGAGTGATTAATAACCAAAAGTCTTAAGGTTTTCACTTCAACAAAAGACTTTATCCACTGATGACTCCATCAAGTAGGACGAAGGTCATCTGTGAAGTCACCTGCTGAGGTGATTAGATGGAATGAAATCCTGCAGACTTTTGGCTCTTTACAGCACACGGTTGAGCACCCTGATATACACTTTATATTTAATTATTACATAATACTACAGTGCCATCTGAATCCTCTGCAACTGTGTCTATAGATCAGATGTCTACAAGGTATATTCTCTTAAATAATTCTGTAGACCACTGAAGAAAAAAAGTATTTTTAGGCCCTAAACTGTTTATGTAGAAATTAAAATATAAGTAAGTGTTAATGATATCGCCCAAATTGTGTGTTTGCCTACCAGATTTTGAGAGTTACTTTCTGGTTCAAGTTTGACTTACTGTGCACACACACTGTTTTCGTAATAATTCTTAATTATGATTTTAATGTTATGAGTCATTTTCTATCATTGAAAGCCTTTTTACCATGTCCTTCCACCTTGAGCTTGTTGAACTTCTTGCTGTCTGTCTGCTTAAATGAAATATATACAAGTTGACCATGGATTTTTTTTAAGGCTAATATAATAATAGTTTGGAGCAGGAAAAAGCAGACAGCCAATCAACCCTTTGAAACCTGGAGTGGCGTCACTTTTCTTGTGCTGCTTTCAGACTCCTTATGGAAGTATTTATACCTTTTAATATTGAGAAAATTGGCGCAATTTCTCTCAAAAATATGGGGAAAAGGGCAATGATGGTGAGAAAATGTCTCTCGAATTGCAAAAATAAATAAAGAATAGATTTAGAAAATTATTTTAAAAAACTATGGAAGAACTATATTTATAATTATTATTTTTACATTTTAAATCATTTCCTTGTTTGATTGTTTTTAACATTTTCCTTCTTTTTTCTTTTTCTTTCTTTTTTTTTTTACAATTTTTTTTTCCTTTTATTAATTTTCTTGCTATTTTTTTGTGTCATTTCGTCTTTCATTGCTCATTGCCTTCTTCCTCTCGTGTTTTTGAAAGAATCGAGGCGATTTGCTCAGGTTTTAAAAGGGTTAATTGACCAATATCAACCAAAAAAATAACGTATAAACATCTTGAAATGAAGAACAATATACCAACACCAGTAGTGGCCTGCTTTCTCTGGAGCTGAATCCACTGATGAGGCTCCTTTTTGCTTGATTTAACACAACCCTCCGAGGCTGCGTGGCCATCAGCCATAACGACAGTTTGTGAAATGTCTCATCAGCACTGATTAATCAGCTTAACCAATTAATCAGTTGTCTTTTAATACTGTTTATACCATGGTCTGGCTGAATACTCAATTCTGATTGGCTGCAGGGTGTCCGTTAAAAAGTGTTATAGGACAGCTTAAAAGACGTTGCAGTCAAATTGCCTGATGACAGGTTCGAAATTATTGCGCTGGCTCAACTGCTAGTTTGTAACCATAGCAACAGAGAGTCAGAGCAGAGGCAACGGATTACAATGGGCATCATGAGTGATTTTATCGTTTAATTTATTTGGTGAATTTGATAAATTTGATGACAGGGATGCAGAAGAGAGGTTAGAGAATGAAAAGAAAAGGGAGAAATGGCACAAGGAGGTGACACCGGAAGAAATAAATAATTTAGAAGATGAGACACCTGGAAACTCATCAGATCATGACCGTCATGGGACATCGGTGTGAGAGCAGCCTGCAGGCTTATTGGGCTCCGTCAGCGCAGGAGAGACGAGACTGGAGCAACATCTTGTCGTCTCCAAATGTCCCAAGAAGCAGTGCTCAATCTGTCAATCTCCGTCCTTCAAATGCCACTATGATGGACATACCCATATCACTTTATAATTTCACTATTAAAGGTAATGTAGCATTTAATTTTAAATAGGAAACAATCTTTAATTTGTTAATGTGTTTATATGATTTAATCTCGACTACTATATGCTTATGAATTATTTGTTGGAATTAAAAACGATTTTGACTAGCCTACTATTTGGATGTTGGTTATTTGAAACAAATTTTCTTGGGCCTATAAATGAACTCCACTGAATCATGAAAGTAATATCAGAAGGGTTTTTTTGCATGTCATCCTCTGACCACCAGAGTCTGTAACACACAAGCAGTAAGAAGTGCACTGGCTTTCTGAAATAATCATCTTCTGAATAATATCACGTAACTTTTAGCCATCATCTCACTTCCCTTCACTGATCAGAGTCGCTATGCTCTCTATGCTGCGGCCACAGCGGGTTTCCATGGTAACGCCTGTCAACTACAGAGATTAAATAGTCCGCTCAGCTGTGGCTTGTGAAAAACTCTTCCGCTTCGCGTCGGACGGTTCACGCCTCTGCGTCGTCCATTAGTTCCTGATAATGGACACCTCGTCGGGCATTAACCCTTACATATATAAATACTGGTTAACAAATGAAGCATTAGGGTGTTGAAACAGGGTTCCCTGTGCATCATCCAGGAATGTACATCTGCATCAGGTGCCTCTCAGGTCAAGAACAGAGAACTTCCACGGGATAAGAAAAGACCAGAGCACACTGATCAATTTACAGCCTTTAATAGTGCAAACAGATTAATGCTTTAACACCACTGCATTTTCATCAGAGTCAAAGAGAGTGTTATAAATCTTTACTAGACACTGACCCGATGCCTTTTGTCCTTCCACAGTCAGTGTGCGTTGGCAGCACTTAATGATGTTCGGCAGTACCTGAGTGTCGAAGGAGGACAGGTGGCGGTGAGTCCTTGATGCTGTCTTCAAGTTCTCCATGGCATTTAATCATAATATTGACATATCTCAGGGCTGCATGAGAGTGTTTGTTTGTGCTGTTTCAGGTGTTTGATGCCACAAATACGACAAGGGAAAGGAGAGGGACCATTGTGAAGTTCGCGGAGCAGAATGGGTTCAAGGTGTGATGAATAAGGCAGAGTTTTATTGACTTAAGTCAGACATTCTGACTTGATGGACTCTAAGTTGATTACATTGTTTTGTCATTGCAGGTATTTTTCGTGGAGTCTGTGTGTGAGGACCCAGATGTTATTGCACAAAATATAGTGGTAAGCTTTGTCTCTTTTTATTCTATGCAGTATGGATCATTGAAAATACAATTAGCAAACAATGCATTGTGTTTATTTTGAAACAATGGTTGACATAAGTGATATCTGATATGTTCACTCCTTCTTGCATATGATAATGTTATATTGCAAAGAACCTGTGTGTGTTTGGGTGTTGTCACACTGGCATTTAAGTCCAAAGCCAAGAGCAGTTTACCATGAAATTGATAATATGAAGAAGACTTTCAAGGTTGAGATCTAAACAAACAAACTCAGTGTGGTAAAAGGCTAAGTCATGTCAGACGGCTAATTTCCTTTTACCTCAGCTCACTTCCTCTCCCCGTGTTTCTGTCTTTGTAGCAAGTTAAGCTGGGCAGCCCAGACTACATACACTGCAACACAGAGGAGGCCATTGAGGACTTCATGAAGAGGATCGAGTGTTACAAGTCCTCCTACCAGCCTCTGGACGAAGTTCTGGACAGGTAAAGAAATACAAAATTACCCAGATCAGTTTTAATTAACTCCTCAAGATCGCTGAAGTTAGCTTGACTCTCCTGCTCCAGGGATCTGTCCTACATAAAGATCATGGATGTGGGCCGTCGTTACCTGGTGAACCGCGTCCTTGACCACATCCAAAGCCGAATCGTCTACTACCTGATGAACATCCACATCACGCCACGCTCCATCTACCTGAGTCGCCACGGGGAGAGCGACCTCAACATCAAGGGACGGATTGGAGGAGATTCTGGCTTGTCTGCCAGAGGAAAAGAGGTGTGTGTTTATGTAATGTACAAGTTTGAATGTCGTCAAAAATGTATATTGGTATGGTTCCATGAAGAGAGAACATTGTTCTCATTGGATGTTTTGGTCTCTTGTGTTCTAGTTTGCCAAAAGTCTGGGGAAATTCATCCAGGACCAGAACATCAAAGATCTAAAGGTGTGGACGAGCCAGATGAAGAGGACAATCCAGACGGCGGAGTGTCTTGGGGTGCCATACGAACAGTGGAAGTCACTCAATGAAATAGATGCTGTACGTTGATTCCCATGTTCATCAAAATGAATGCAATCACTTTTTTAGGCTTGTGTTTACTCAAGCTAAACACATCGTCTTCCCTCTTTACAAAGGGTGTGTGTGAGGAGATGATGTATGAGGAGATCCAAGAGCATTACCCTCTGGAGTTTGCATTGAGAGACCAAGACAAGTACCGCTACCGCTATCCTAAAGGAGAGGTGAGAATGTGATTCTTCACAATGTCTCATTGTTATTCTTTAGAGGTGATTGTGTTTGTGTGTGTCCTGAACATGGTGTGTTTTTGATGGGTCTGTGATTATCCATCAGTCTTATGAAGACTTGGTGCAGCGACTGGAGCCTGTGATCATGGAGTTGGAGAGACAGGAGAATGTTCTGGTTGTTTGTCACCAGGCCGTCATGCGTTGTCTTCTTGCATATTTCCTGGACAAGACTGCAGGTATGACGGACTTACAATAGGCGATATGAACATTTTAAAGTGTATAAACTGCTTCAGATTATTTGCTGATTTATGATATACACCAGGCAAAGTATTGAAAAGCGCCATAAGCAGCCTTAAATGAAAATATGACCCTGAAACTTTCAAGATGTTCCATAACTTTGTGTCTCTGTCTCCACAGCAGAGTTGCCTTATCTTAAGTGTCCTTTGCATACAGTGTTGAAGTTGACCCCCATGGCTTACGGTGAGTTCTGTCATCTTCTAGGCATGTATTGACATATCATGTTTCTGGTGTGCAATCACAATTCACAATTCATAGTATGTCATTAAAAACACATAGTATTCCATGTCATTAAACATGACATAAAAAAGTCATAGTATAGTATAGTATGTTGCACAATTTCATAAAAAAGGTCATAGTATACTATGTCATAAAATACATGAACAAAAAGTCATAGCATAGTATGTCAAAAACTTTAATAAAAAATGTAGTAGTAAAGTATGTCGAAAAATTTCATAAGAAATATCATAGTATGTTGAAAAATTTCATAAAGTCATAAAATTTCATAAGAAATGTCATAGTATAGTATGTCGAGAAATTTCATAAAAAAATGTCATTGTATAGTATGTCATAAAAATTCATTAAAAAATGTTGTAATAAAGTATATCGAAAAATTTCATAAGAAATTTCATAGTATAGGATGTCGAAAAATTTCATTAAAAATGTCATTGTATAGTATGTCATAAAAATTCATTAAAAAAAGTCAGTATAGTATGTCATAAAAATTCATTGAAAGAAATGTTATAGTATAGTATGTAAAAAAAAAATCTTAAAATGTCATAGTATAGTATGTCGAAAAATGTCATAAAAAATGTCATAGTATGTTGAAAAATTTCAGAAAAAATGTCATAGTATGGTATGTCAAGAAATTTCCTAAAAAATGTCATTGTATAGTATGTCATAAAAATTCATTAAAAAATGTCTTAGTAAAGTATGTCGAAAAATTTCATAAGAAATATCATAGTATAGTATGTTGAAAAATTTCATAAAAATGCCATTGTATAGTATGTCATAAAAATTCATTAAAAAAAATGTCATAGTATAGTATGTCATAAAATTCATTGAAAGAAATGTTATAGTATAATATATATAAAAAAATGTCATGGTATAGTATGTAAAAAAAATCATAAAAAATGTCATAGTATAGTATGTCAAAAAATTTCATAAAAAAATGTCATTATAGTATGTTGAAAAATTTCATAAGAAATGTCATAGTATAGTATGTCGAGAAAAAAAAAAGTCATTATAGTATGTTGAAAAATTTCAGAAAAAAATGTCATAGTATAGTATGTTGAAAAATTTCATAAAAAATGTCATAGTATAGTATGTCGAGAAAAAACAACATAAAAATGTCATAGTATAGTATGTTGAAAAATTTCATTTAAAAAAATGTCATTATAGTATGTTGAAAAATTTCATAAGAAATGTCATAGTATAGTATGTCGAGAAAAAAAATGTCATTATAGTATGTTGAAAAATTTCAGAAAAAAATGTCATAGTATGTTGAAAAATTTCATAATAAATATCATAGTATAGTATGTCAAATTCATAAAAAATGTCATAGTATAGTATGTCATAAAAATTCATTGAAAGAAATGTCATAGTATTGTATGTCGAAAAATTCATAAAAACAGTCATAGCATAGTATGACACGAGTGTTGACGAGGACCAGAGGGCAGGCGCACATTACACCAGTTTTAAAGCCTCTGGAAACCCAAATCCACAATAGCCTTCTAACTATGTAATTTAGGGTCTTATTTACATAATATTAAACATGTAAAACAATTAGAAATCTGTTTCCATCCAAATGCGAAATATCTGTCTTTTAAGTTTTTGTACATTCTTGAAATTGGGTTTGATTTGGTTATCTCTGAGATTTATTACGCAATAACTTCCAAACCAATCATAAATCATCAGTCAGTTGTCTCATCCCGCCCCCCAGTGGCAGCGCAACAAAACCTTTCTGCTCCAGCTAAATCTGCCTCTTTGAGTCTGAGCCAACTCCTCTTTCTAGTCTGATGTTTAGAAAATACAGATCGTAAACTGGCTGAACCGCTCGGCTGCGACCCAGCGGAGGCTCTGCCTCCAACGGGCTCCCAGCAGCACTCGAATCAGGTTGACCGGCTCCAGAGCCCGGACAATCCGAGCCTTTGCAACTCGTGGAGCTGCAGGAAGAGGTGGCTTGTGAGCGGCTGGGCTTGCCCCCCGGGCCCGGTGCCCGTGTCGGCTCGCGGGGAGGGGACGTAATGTGCACCCTTCCTCACCCCTAACCCCACGCAGTTAGCTTTGCTACGCATAAACATATCCCCAATCGCGGAGGTGATACTGCGGGAAACAACACAATTTCAGCCGGAGGGGAACATTATTCGAGGCGGGCAAATACTTCTACACAATGCCAGGGAGACGGCCGGCCGGCACCGGTCTCTCCCGCTTTGAGGGTCGGTGTGTGTGTCAGAGTAAAGACATATTTAATCTATTAAGACTGGATGTGTTTGAATAAAAAAGGCTATTATCAGAAAAACGGAGCAGATTTATGTTTTCAATGAAAACCTATCTCAATGAAGAAAGGCAAAGCGCTAGCCTCCCGTTGTCATTCATCTCAGCTAACGGCCGGGCTCAACCGGGCACGTCTGCAGCGCGAGTCCTGTAGCAGCTCGCCCCCCTGTTAATCAATTACAGCGGCTCCACTGGCAACGAGAGCGGCACGACAACTCTATTTTACGGGGCTCTTCTATTGTTTATCCATGACACTGTGTCCGTGGCGGACATTTGAAAGCGAGTAGATGACAAACAGTACAGTAAACTTGTAGATAACTCAAATATATGTAATAACTTAGGTGGAAAATGCTTTAACATTTCATGCAGCCTACATGCAGCCTCTTGGCTCAGCAAACGGTAAACAACCCCGCTGGTTTCTCTACGTGTCCCTTCCGTACGTAGTCAGTGGAGCACAAATGAATACACCGCGACGCTACGCTGTACGTTCTACGAAGTAACATTAATATGAATCACGAAACATTTTGAAACTTACCATTCAGTGACCACCTGAAAGGAATAATTTTCAGCTTCTGCTTCGTCCTCTGAATCATCAGAGGGCTCAAACATGTACGGCTGGATTAAATTTGTGGCAGCCATTGCTGAGCCAGGGAGATGTCAATCAGAGCGTTATCTGCCACGCCCACTCTGTCCTGGCAAGTGGTCTAAACAGCAAAATGAGCTGTTTTTAAACCAGGTTTTCTAATAGTTATTAATGGTTATTTTCACTCAGACTTTTGTGAATGATTAATGAGACACTCGACTTTGATATAATATATGCATTTTTACTATTTCAAGCTGTGTTTCCAAAGGCTTTAAAATCGCTGCATTGGTTCCCCGTGTGTTTCAGGATCGATTTTGAGGTTCTTTTATTAGTTTTTAAATGTCTTAACAGTCTTGGGCCATCTTATTTATCTGACCTGCTTTTATTATATCAACCCTCGCAGATCCTGAGGTCCTCCAGCACCGGCCTTTTAACTGTTCCAAAAGTTAGAACAAAAACCCACAGGGAGGCTGCATCCAGCCATTATGGCCCTCACTTGTGGAAATGCCTGCCGGAGAGCTTCAGGACTGCTGAGACTGTTGATGTTTTTAAAAGGAGGCTTAAGACTCACCTTTTTAGTTTGGCTTTTAACTGATTTATTTTACTCTTTTGATTCTTACATTATATGTTATTTTAATTTCTAATGCATTTAAATGATTTATTTTTAAATTTTTATGCATTATTATTATTATTATTATTATTATTATTAAGTTTCTAAATCTTCATTTATTTATTTATTTATTATTTTATCTGATACTTGTTTTATCTTATCATATTGCCTTTTAGTTTTTTAGTTTTTAGTTCCAGTGTTTCCTCATGGGGGCCTCCACGCTGAGAGGTGTGCCCGGTCTGCCCGCGGGGACGTCGTCCTGGAGATCCCTCAGGTCCGGAGGACTGGGGGGGCTCTGCACCATGTGTGGAGTCCACCCCAGGTGGTCTCTGTGGCGGCGCTCCCTATGGCCGTAGGCTGTGACACCTCTCAGTGTGGGTGAGCTCCCCATAGGTGGTCCTTTCCTCACCTGGTTCCTCAGTGCCCAGCCATGTTATTGACTATATTGACCGTGTGTGTGTGTGTGTGTGTGTGTGTGTGAGTGTGTTTATATGTGGGGGTGGGAGGGGCGGGTTTTCAGTATGTATGTAATATTTTTGTTGTATGTTTCTATTCTGTGAAGCACTTTGTGCTGAATTTTTAATGCATGAAAAGTGCTATACAAATAAAGTTTTATTTGATTTGATGTAAAAAAAAATTCTTAAAAATTGTCATAGTATAGTATGTCGAAAAATTTCATAAGAAAAATAGTATAGTATGTCGAAAAATTCATAAAAACAGTCATAGCATAATATATCAAAAAAAATCATAAAAAATGTCATAGTATAGTATAGTATAGTATGTCAAAAAATTTCATAAGAAATATCATAGTATATTATGTCAAAAATTTCATAAAAATGTCATAGTATAGTATGTCGAAAAATGTCATAAGATATGTCATAGTACAGTATGTCAAATGTCATAGTATGTCGAAAAATTTCATTAAAAAGGTCATAGTAGAGTATGTCGAAAAATCCCATTAAAAAATGTCATAAAATTTCATAAGAAATGTCATAGTATAGTATGTCTAAAAATTTCATAAATAAAGTCATAAAATTTCATAAGAGATGTCATAGTTTAGTATGTCGAAAAATTTCATTAAAAAAAGTCATAGTATAGTATGTCGAAAAATTTCATAAGAAATATAGTTTAGTATGTCAAGAAAATTCATTAAAAATGTAGTATAGTATGTCATAAAAATTCATAAAAAAATGTCATAGCATAGTATGTCGAAAAATTTCATTAAAAATGTCATAAATATCACATAGAAATGTCATAGTATAGTATGTCGGAAAATTTCATTAAAAAAAGGTCAGTATAGTATGTCGAAAAATTTCAGAAATAAAGTCATAAAATTTCATAAGAAATGTCATAGTATAGTATGTCGAAAAATTTCAGAAATAAAGTCATAAAATTTCATAAGAAATGTCATAGTATAGTATGTCGAAAAATTTCATGAAAAAAGGTCATAGTATAGTATGTCGAAAAATTTCATAAGAAATATATTTTAGTATGTCAAGAAAATTCATTAAAAATGTAGTATAGTATGTCATAAAAATTCATAAAAAAAATGTCATAGCATAGTATGTCGAAAAATTTCATTAAAAATGTCATAAATATCACAGAAATGTCATAGTATAGTATGTCGGAAAATTTCATAAAAAAAGGGCCAGTATAGTATGTCGAAAAATTTCATAAAGTCATAAAATTTCATAAGAAATGTCATAGTATAGTATGTCGAAAAATTTCATGAAAAAAAGGTCATAGTATAGTATGTCGAAAAATTTCATGAAGTCATAAAATTTCATAAGAAATGTCGTAGTATAGTATGTCGAAAAATTTCATAAAGAAGGTCATAGTATAGTATGTCGAAAAATTTCATAAAAAATGTCATAGTATAGTATGTCATAAAATTTCATAAGAGATGTCATAGGACAGTATGTCGAAAAATTTCATAAAAAATGTCATAGTATGTCGAAAAATTAAAAAAGTCATGGTATAGTATGTCAACAAATTTCATAAAGAAGGTCATAATATAGTATAGTTTGTCGAAAAATTTCATAAAAAATGTCATCGCATAGTATGTAGAAAAATTGCAAACAAAAAAAAAGTCATAGTATAGTATGTCGAAAAATTTCATAAAGAAGGTCATAGTATAGTATGTCAAAAAATTCTTTTTTTAAAAAATGTCAGTATAGTATGTCGAAAAATTTCATAAAAAATGTCATAGTATAGTATGTCAAAAAATTTCATAAGAAATATAGTATAGTATGTCAAAAAAATGTCGTAGTATAGTATGTCATAAACATTCATTAAAAAATGTCATAGCATAGTATGTTGAAAAATTTCATTAAAAAGGTCATAGTAGAGTATGTCAAAAATTTCATAAGAAATGTCAGTATAGTATGTCGAAAAATTTCATTAAAAAATGTCATAGTATAGTATGTCGAAAAATTTCATAAAGAAGGTCATAGTATAGTATGTTGAAAAATTTCATTAAAAAAGTCATAGTATAGCATGTCGATTTTTTTTTAAATGTCAGTATAGTATGTCGAATTTTTTTTTTTTAAATGTCATAGTATAGTATGTTGAAAAATTACATAAATGAAGTCATCAAATTTCATAAGAGATGTCATAGTATAGTATGTTGAAAAATTTCATAAATAAAGTCATAAAATTTCATAGGAAATGTCAGTATAGTATGTCGGGTTTTTTTGTTGTTTTTTTTTTATGTCATAGTATAGTATGTTGGAAAATTTCATAAAGTCATACAATTTCATAAGAGATGTCATAGTACAGTATGTTGATTTCTTTTTAAAAAAAAGTTATAGTATATGTCGAAAAATTTCATAAATAATGTCATAAAATTTCATAAGAGATGTCAAAGTATAGTATGTCGAAAAATTTCATAAAAATGTCATCGCATAGTATGTCCAAAAAAAAAAAAAAAAAAGAAGAAGTCATACTATAGTATGTCGAAAAATTTCATAAAGAAGGTCATAGTATAGTATGTTGATTTTTTGTTTTTTTAAAAATGTCATAGTATTGTATGTCGAAAAATTTCATAAATAAAGTCGTAAAATTTCACAAGAGATGTCATAGTATAGTATGTCAAAAAATTCATTAAAAATGTCGTAGTATAGTTTGTCATAAAAATTCATTAAAAAATGTCATAGCATAGTATGTTGAAAAATTTCATTGAAAAGGTCATAGAGTATGTCAAAAAATTTCATAAAAAATGTCATAAATATCACAGAAATGTCATAGTATAGTATGTCGGAAAATTTCATTAAAAAAAAGGTCATAGTATAGTATGTCGAAAAATTTCATAAATAAAGTCATAAAATGTCATAAGAAATGTCATAGTATAGCATGTTGAACAGTTTCATAAAGGTCATAGGTATGTCGAAACATTTCATAGAAATGTCATAGTATAGTATGTCAAATAAGTAAAAAAAAATGCCATAGTATAGTATGTCGAAAAATTTCATAAAGAAGGTCATAGTATAGTATGTCGAAAAATTTCATAGAAATGTCATAGAATAGTATGTCAAATAAGTAAAAAAATGCCATAGTATAGCATGTCGAAAAATTTCATAAAGAAGGTCATAGTATAGTATGTCGAAAAATTTCATAAAAAAATGTGATAGTATGGCATGTCAATTTTTTTTTTTAAAGTCATAGTATAGTATGTCAAAAATTTTCATAAAAAATGTCATAGTATAGTATGTCGAAAAATTAAAAAAAAAAAAAAAGTGATACTATAGTATGTCGAAAAATTTCATAAAGAAGGTCATAGTATAGTATGTTGATTTTTTTTTTTTTAAATGTCAGTATAGTATGTCGAAAAATTCATAAAAACAGTCATAGTATAGTATGTCAAAAGAATTCATAAAAACGTCATAGTATAGTCTGTCATAAAAATTCAAAACAACATTATAGTTAAGTATGATATAAAAATAATGAATAATTTCATAAATAATATAAATAATGACTCCGTCTCATGTTTTATTGTAAAATAGTTTTATTTGCAGTCCAATGAAACCTTGCCACATTAGGTGGTTACATATCATGACCAAAGATAACTTGACAGTTTATTTCCACTTGTTCTGACTGTTCCCTTGTTATGTTTCCTCCCTCTCAGGATGTAAAGTGGAGTCTGTCTATTTAGGCGTGGACTCTGTGAACACACACAGAGAAAAACCAGAGGTAGGTATCCCAGGCAGCACACTGTTATGTCTCTCAGCAGGCCACGTAGACAACATGAATCTGCTTCACAGCTGATTCCAGCTGCCATCAAATTCAGTCTGCATCTCCCTGCTGCTGAAGGAGCTGTGGCAGTCAGTGCTGATGCGTCCCTCTCTTCTTATTGCACAGAGAAAGTAAATCTGTCACACACGGCAGAGGAAGCCGTGTTCAGTCTCCGTCCAACCTGTGATCCCTGACAGCAATCAAGACAACTGTGCCATCACTTAACAATGACAGCCCTACCTCCATCCGCTCAGCCCTTTTGTTCTCATTTCATTTTTGTCTTAGTTGTGTCATGTTTGTGAAGTCATTTCCTACATAGGCCCTGAGAGCTTAGTGCACTGCAGCTTAAAGAAGAAAGTGTAAGACAACAAAACCAATTACTGGAGCTCTGCAGACCACACAGAACACAATGGAAATTAGTTAAAACTATAATGACCATAGTAATAATAATATGTAAAGTTCATTTAATGAAAATAAACTCATGTACTTTTTTTTCTTGAATGCATCATATTCTGTCAGTGGTGAAGACCTGTTCTCCTTTTGCTTGTGTTTTGACTTGTTGCAGTGGGTCGAGTTCTCAGGGCCAATGCATTTTACTCAGTTGTACATTTTTGTTGGAACTACATAACATAATTGGAGTTTTAGGACAAATCAGTCAGCTGTGTGTGTTTGTGTACTTGTACATTTGTGAGGACCAGTGTGATTTAACAGACCTTGGGGGTGAGAATGTTTGGGCAGGTTTGAATTAAGCTTAAATTCAGTTAGGGTAAATAAAGTTCCTCACAAGTATGGAAGTACAAATGTGTGTGTGTGGTGGAATAAATATGATGAAGGAGAGAACATGACGACAAGCACATTTCATTAACATTGTTTTTATCTGTCTTCAGTCACACATGTAGGATGTAACTTTGTTTTTTACATAATTAATATTATTCCAATTGTCTTAACATGTTAACTATTTTTATGTGTACGAGTAAAACATACATTTAACCTCATCATATATTTTTACTGCAAATGAGGCACGATATTATTTTCATATGAGTAATTGTTTTTTAAAGCTAATGTCTCTATGTTAACACTTGTTAATGTTTAAATGTGAAGGGTTAATCAGTAACACCCAACAAAATCCTGCCTAAAATTTCAATATATAATATATATATAGAACACAATTATAAAATCATCACTTACACACGTGTATGTACATCAAATGTACTTTTTCAGATTTTTGGTGTTTGTGAAAGCTATTGCAAATATAAAAATTCAAATTGGAAAAATCATCTCTCTCCTGTTACTTTTTTTTCTGGTGAATACATCAGTGATCAATGAGTATAATGTGTGTATAAGTACAGTTGTGTGTGCGTCACATGTCAGAGTGGATGTTTTGTCTGAATAAAGCAATAAGTAATGTATGAATAGTCATTTACAGTAAAATACTGACTTCTGTATTACCTCTCAAGTCTTGTTTGATATGAGTCATCTAGACTGTTCAGTGGCAGTAAAGAACTCTGAACCATAAGTGATTCAAGTCTTTAGAAATCCACCTTCAACAGATTTATTTTATGGCAAAAACTGTCATTTAAAAACCACTGTAACATCACTCACAAGGTCCATTCATATGTTTATTAACACCGGCTGAAAGCATTAATTCAACCTTCATTGAACTAATTGCATGAGTCATTTCACTGTTGAGTATCAAGGGCATATTCAATGAATTAAAGTCAATCTGTGAATGTCGGATAAGTAATTTTTATAACCCAGTCATTTCCTCTCCTCACTGTTTCAGAATGTCAACGTGCAGCGCACCACAGAAGACGCTCTGCAGACAGTCCCAGCTCACCTCTAACCTCCTGCACTCCCCGTTCCAGCCGAGACCTCGTCCGACTTTCTGCTCGGACTTCTGAACTGCATAATGGCAGCGGTGCTGTTCAACCACCCAGACTCAAACTGTAAAGCACTTTCACTGAACGTCATTTTTATATGTAATCTGTTCTGTTGTGAACTTCACTGAACTGTTACTCTAGCTCAGCTCCAACTGAGGACGACGAAAGGAAAATGCCAATATTTTTTTCATATGTGGGTCTGCTGTTGCAATAATATTCCCTTACATTTCAGCACCTTTTCCTCCATGATGATATTTAATATCTACTGTGTGTTGTGCACCGTGTATACTGCCATATGCTTCCAGTGTTTCTGAAGACGTTTTAACTGTTTGAAAAACGAGTACCGTGACACTAAAAAACTGTGAAGATTCTAAAGAAAAGACTACTTCAGTTAAAATGATAAAAGTCGTAATTCCCTGACTGGTGAGCAGAAACGCAAATGAACTTTTTATTTTTTTAAAAACTGTGTTTTTCTTTGCTAGTTGTTGGATTATATTAAAAAGGCAGCCACTGTGTTACGGAGGCCCTGAGAGGCAAGTGAGCAAAGAATTCTGGTGATACATTTTTTAAGTCTGACCTACACGGTTTTCTTTCCTGTGTTAATGACTCAAGAACAGGTGGAAAAAAATGTCCTAAAAATGCAAGATAGTCTTTTTAAAATTAAGATAATTTGAGCAACAAGTGGAAAAGAGTTTTGCCTGGATCAATTTTGTTGTGAATTTTTTATTTATTTTTTGTCAAGTGTTGTTCTAAAACTCATTTTGTCATGACTGCCCCATTTTTAAAATGACAAAGCATTCGTGAGTTCTCCCAGGTGAGTTTTAATTTCTCCATGCACCCTAAACACGAGGTTCATATATTGTGTGTTAATAAGTTATTTAACACTGCTCTCATTTGTTTTTCTTTCGGCTAGAAATAATGTTTATTTACATTTTTATTTTGCTTAACAAGGTGAAGATTGTGTGATTTAGTCTGCGCCAAAAGAAGAAACGACAGTAATGTTACAGAACTTGTCCTATGTAGAGCATGTGGTTGTGGTGCACTTCAGCCTCTTGTGGCCAAAATTAGTATTACAACTACAAACAAAAAAATATAAACAGGAGAGAAAACTATTTAGATTTAGGGAAAAGGATCACCAGAATTGTTCTTCCTCAGTTGCCTCTCAGGGTGTCCGTACAGTGTATCTACTCTGAGTAAACAAAGATTAATATAAATCTTAAACCATTTCAGAGGTGATAATAAAATCCTTTCACCATAAAGGATGGAAATGAGATTGTAAATATACCTGACACAGATGTAGCTTCTGTTCTGTAACCTGAACTCTTGGGATCAGACCTTTCCTCTGCTACTATTATAATGTTTAAACCAAAAAGAATTTTTGGGATGGACAGTGAAATGCTGTGACAAATCTCCAGTCATTAGTATGTCACTGAAGAAGGCAGCCTTTGATTGACCTGTGATTTTATTGTTGAAATTAATGCCTCAGTTTAAAGGTACCGTCCAAACTGTACACGCATGTGTGTTTGATGTAAAATATATGTGTATGTGTGTATGTGTGTGTGTGTGTGTGTGTGTGAATCTACATGTATTTTATGGTATATCAGTTTTTGGAGACCTCTGTACATTTTCTGTAATATTATACATTTGATACTGTACATTACTGTGCTGAAAATATGATTCCAAATGCCTTGTTTGTCTCCAGCTGTCACAATCTCAATGTTTGGGGTAAAGACAGAGCTGCTGGTTGTGTTTCAAAACACCACAACAAATATAAAAAATAAATCACTGAAATACAAAGAATAATGTTTTTATTTATCTTTAAGCAAGTATATTTATTTTACTTATTTGCACATACAATAGGGTTCATTCTGTGGACTACTACAAGAAATGTGCACCAATTGTTGATTGCCCTCGTGGTCTAAGGTCTGTCATAACAAAACAAGCTAAATTAAATGTGCATATAATATATATATTTAAAAAAAAACAAAAACAAAAGAACATTTAAATTATTTTAAAAATCCATATTACCCTGTGCTCATAAATATTGATCATATATACCTTTTTTAAGGACCTGCCCTGACGTCTAATGTTCTACAGGCAGAAAGTAATGTCTGGTGTGAATATTCATTATGTACAAAAATCAATATTTCTGAGCAAAGGGGAATTTTAAGGTTAAAGGGCAAAACCGCACTGGCCTGCACGTCTTATGTTTCTCGACTTCTCTTGGCTGATAAAAGTTTGTCTCCTCTCTGCTCTGTGATGTGAAAGCTCCACAGTGACGGCCAAGATTGCAAAAGGAATGTCTTCCTGGGTTTTCTTTCTCAGAACTGCAAAAGAAAAAGAATATGTAAGCCACAGTAACTCTAAAAAGACAAAGATGAATTATATTACTTCATCCCTATTAATAATATAACTTTAATCTTATAAACAGCATAAAACTTGACTGAATCAAAGACCTACCACAGAAATCTCATAGACGAGCTAATGTTAAAATAATACAAAAACTAAACCCACTTGTCAAACGCGTGATGCAGAAAAACTACAACTTACATTTTTGAGGAACTCCTCGGCGACGATACGAGCCCTGGCGTTGACGGACAGCTTCATTTCACTGATCTCCTTGTCGATTTCCTCCATGAAATGAATGACAAAGTCCACCAGTTTGTGTTTATACATCTGCTCCGTGTGGAAGTTGGTGATGAGAAAACTGATGTCATAGCCCTGGGAAACAAAGACGGATGACAAGAGAGTGTTTTTATCTTTAAACATAAATAACTGACACTAATGTGAGATCAAGGTTCCTACTGAGCCCAACGAATTGTATTTGTGGAAAACATTTGTGGCTTAAAATGGCAACCGCCATTTGATGTTTAAAAAAAGAACAACACTGTTTAGTTACTGCTGTCTCTACGGACTGGGACATTTAAGGTACGTTCAAGAGCTCCAACTATTCAAGGCCATTAAGGGCATGACAAAACCTAACTCCTGCATACCTTTACCTCATCCACGACTACATCAAGTAGACTAATTTGTCATGTTTTAGAACAGTGGTTCAGCCACGAGGTCCAGATTTCTCCTCAGTCATTAGTTCAAGGTCCACACACAGTTTTATATATTCAGCGTCATACTTGATTTGACCATGTTGTCAAACTAGTTTGCTGTATGTGTTAAGTAGCTGTCCATTATTCAAGTCTACAAGTCTACAAGAGCAAAAGGCACATCAAAATAAAATCTCTGTTGCGGAAATTCACTGTACTTCAAAATAATGTGTGTTTTTTACAAACTTGACATGTTGGCGAGTCACTTGCAACCCACTTTTGGGCCGCAACCCACCCACTGTTTTAGAATGTTTGCAACAGTTCACATAACAAAATCATTTTCATTTTTGTTCCATATTACCTTTTACAGGACAACTTGTTGCCTATCCGTCTATTTTAAGCATTTTTCCAACTGTTGGAGTGTGTGTGGGAATCCTGTAACTGTGACTGACCCACTTTCAACGCCCACTTACCTCCACTGGTTTCCTCCTCAGGATGAAGAAGTTCTCCGCTCTCATCATCATGAAGCGCATGAATTTATGGCACAGAATCTTCTCAATCTCATCTGCCTGCAGCAGCAGAATATTTATGGTCAGGGTTACAGACACATTTCCGATATTCACATCAACAAAATGTATCACTAATTGCTTAGTTTAGCAACTGGAAGCCAGACAGCAGCCTGACCGACTGACCTGCTTGACAGCGATGCTGACTCTGACAGAGTTGATGGAGCCCTCAATCAGGACTTTCTCCTTTTCGTTACGGCTGATGATCACAGGCTGGAGGAGCAGCTCTTTACTGCTCCTGTAAGTGGGAGAAATACACACAGTTCATTTTCTCTCCACAGGAACTAAGAGGTGGCACTCAGATTATACACACTGGTCAAATTTAAATCTAACAATCTAAGCGACAGACTCACCGTACTTCCACCTCTGGTTTGTTGTGTCTTTCCACCACTTGTGAGGAGAAATTCTCCAGGCAGAGGGCGGCCTGCAGGGTAGCACGCACCGCATTGAGGTATGGGCGCAAGGTTGCCGTCTGAGGGAGAAGAGGCAAGAAGAGAGTAGATGAGAATCATTCCTAAAGAACAATGCCTGAAACTACGGGCAGGCGCACCTGAGACACATTTCTCCCTGGTCTCACTTCATCTGACATCTACAGAATAAGAGCACTGACTGCCTGTGATGCACTGTAATTTTAATTTTAATTATTTGAAATTTTAACTTATTTTAAGTCATACCAGTGTTTTATAATTTATTTTATTGTATGTTACATAATTTATGCGTCTACTCAGGAGCCAAAGTAACGAAATCTTGTTTAATATGTGCACCAATGGTGTATTTGTTGAATAAAACAATAAAGCAAGTCTAAGTCTAAGTCTAAGTCTTAAGTCTCGACCTAGACTGGGCCTCTGGTTCATACATTATCCATCACATTATCACATTAATGCCACCTAAAAACATCACTAAAATTCTGCCAAATACAAATGTCTTAAAATCATTTTATACAGACTGAATATATCTGTGCATTTTCTAAAGAAATAAAGTTCCATCAAAAATATTGCCCTGGGCGAAATTCAGAAAAACTAAGAGAAAACATGTTCATAATTGTGGACATTATCTTAAGACCTAAATAAAGTCTACCTTTACACCAAGACTTATGCAAAATTATGATGTTAAAGAACAGTAAATGTTACAGACATTGATAGAAATAACCTACAATTTACTTTTACATTTTTAACTATAACCTATGTGGTACTCTGTCCACCACTGCACTTAATCACATCACATTAGTTACACATTGAACTACTTCTATTTTTCTCTTTTTTCTCTCTGAAAAAAAAACACCAACACAATATTGCTTAGTTGTTTCCTCAGAGCCAAAACATCAGGACACCACGCCAAAGTACACACTGATACTATTACTGCAAAACTGAACAGTGTCCTTCAACTTAAGACACAGTGTTGACACTGACACAACACTGTGCTGAAGGAGGACATGTACTGCTCGGGGATATTTTCCTAAAAGCTCCAGAACAGAGCTCGACTGGGAAATCAATAGTCGATATTATCAGCCAACAATACTAATTAGATATAGGGTACTGTTATTGTTATATGTTGGCCAGTATGTGGCATGAAATTACAACAGAGATGCCAAACACTTAAGTATAAGAAACACTGTCTCAACTTCATTATTTATCAACAATAAAATGCTGCATTTACATATCTTTGTTTGAGAACATAACCCACATGCTGTTGTGAAATGCAGGTGCAGTTTCAAAAAGTGGTGACCAATATAAGCATGTTGAAAATGCAGCTGCATCACATCATCTGAACAGCTGTTACCTGCTAAAGACTGAGCTACTCCACTAGCTGGTGTTGACACTGACAGGAAACAGTTTTCAAAGTGTTCACCCATTTAAGCAAATGATAATTTAATTAAAATATTTTTAAAGTGAGGGACAAAGTAGCTGGAGACGGTCAAACATCACCAGGTGTATCACACTGATGTATTTTCACCATCAGCTGGTTACACAGTCAGCTAGCTCACAGATGTGTTTATCATTGTAACGTTAGTTCGTTCGTCTACGTTACCTGGCAACACACTCCGTAACTTAAACCAACAGTCACATTCTATCACCATGGAAATGCACCGCGACGAAGCAGGTTTCTATGCCAGTATCTGGGATGTTTTCTCTTTTAGCTCTTTTAGCTAACGTTAGCCTGCTGGCTAACTGCCTCCTTAGCTAGTCCTGGTGATACTTGATATAAACCGAGCTGCGCCGTCCTACATGGATGCTCTGTAAGTCGAGGAGCTGTATCGACCTAATATCGATTATATCTGACATCTGCAATTGTTAAACTGCGTCAGGTTATCAGCACATATGTGTAATTTCTCTTACCATTGCTCTGTGTGATGAGAGGCGGCTAAAGGCGGAAGTAGTTACACTTGACAGGGCTTTTCCGTGAACATACCGGAAGTCAGCTCAACCGCTATCGCTCTGGATTTGATCTCAGTTTGCAAGATTAAAAATAAAACACACACCGGGGTTACAAAATTTCCATTTAGCAGTAAATGTCATAAATCAAAATGGTCTTTAAATTGCGTATGTCAGTATTAATATAATTAAATAAAGTCAGACAATAATATTTTTCCCTCACCACAAGCTCACTAGAGAAAACATGTTACACCAGTCTGCCTGCTTATTACTATAATCAGATATTTAACAGGTTGTTCTACATTTCAGTTTGAGTTTCTGTGTTAGCCTTGCCAACAGTCTAATTCTTATTAAATCGATAACTGAGTAATGATGAGATGGTGTAATATCTGGGCTCAGTGTGCTAAAATGACTTTTGTCAATTATTGACATCCCACAAATGCAACCTCTGTTTGATTCATGGAGCACACAGAAATGTACATGGCTCTGTGCAGGGCTGTGGCTACACCACTGGGGACACAGAAGTCTTTTTTTGGCAATCTCGGAGGATATGCTATGATCACACTCACACACTTTATAGCTTACATGTGCTTTTTAAGGATGCCTCTGATATTGAAAAGACTTGATAACTTAAATGTGATTACCTGCAGATTAATAAATCTTTAAAAAAAAGGGGGAAAAAAGAAAATGGAATTTAGATTTTTTTTACAGCCACAATAACAAACCTGACTGTGTATAAAGTCCTTTTAGATTCTTCAAGGCCATGCAAACTTAAACATTTGCAATTAGCCTAGCGAATTTGACCTATTTTGACATTAAAGTTAGGTGGATCTATGCTGTGGTGTAAGGGAAATATTATATTACTACTCAGTAAACCACTGAGTGATAATTATATGGGCAAACAAGGAGTTAAGTTGAACCAGTCATTCTCAAATTGTGGCGTGCCCAGCCTGAGGGGGAGCATAGAGCCACTACAGGTGGGGCATGGATGACCAGGGTAAAAATATGGAGTCAAACTGAGCTGAATGAATATGATTTATGTAGTGAAAATAAATGAAGCTTGCTGATGCTATCACACTGGCCTTTATTTGACTAAAAATCAACATGGATCCAGTTTTGTTAGTTGCTTCCCAATTATTGTCAATGATTGATAAAAAAAAAATTCAGGGGTGGGGGGGATGACAGAAAGAGTTTGAGAACCACTGATTTAAATTGAGTTTGCCAAAGTCATCCACTTCCATATAATTCAAAACAATCACAAAAACTTTTACAGGTGAAGGTGCAGCTACACTAATGCTGTATTCAAATGGGGTCGTGTTTACCGTGGTCATGAGAAAAGTGTAAATGAACACCCTCAATGTGGTATTCATGATCTGGCAAGTGGAAATTTTCTGAGAGCTCCAAGTTCACAAGTTCATTTTCACAACTTCCCATGTCGTAAACATGAGCTCCACTGAACGCAGCATAATAGGAGAGTCAGGAGGTTGTCAGTCAGGCACCTTGCATGCACACCCTCACAGTCCTGAGTGGAACCTGCTAAAGGTGGTGAAACACCTGTGTGGAGGGATGTACCACGTTTTTTAAACACTGCAGTTCATCCAAGCATAGCATCACACAGTTAAACTGTCACAGAAGAAGTTTTTGACTTGTCACAGTGGGAAAAGCACAGGTGTATATGATGAAATTAATGATGGCTGAATTCCATTCAGCTTTTCTGATTTCTGGTTCAGGTAAGATGCATGTTGGCTCAGTCACAACTTATTGCAACACTTGACTAGAGAAGATCCATTGTTAGTGTTGTTGGTAACACCTTTGATTTTCCTATGACAAGTCAAAATGTCTGCTCTGAGAGAGGCCCGTTTTATGTTTCAAGTCAAGCTTGAAAACACAGAAATGAAATTGGTTGTACTAAAAAAACTGTAAGAAATTAGGTAGAAAGTAAAAAAGAAATGAGACATTGTTAGACCATTGATATATTCAAGATTTTTATTATTTGACGTCCCAATTTTCTTTGACAACATCATTGGCATCGCAGTGATTTTTTTTCTATAAGGAGAAGGAGTAATACCAGGGCAAAAAGTTGGATCTTTTCTTTAAATGGAAAGAGAGAACATCCATTTCAGTTCAATCCATAAACCTTTACCATCTATACACCGTAATGCACAATCCATTAAAAATATTAAGTACTTAGCCAACCTGAGCTACAAGCAGATAGAGAGAACAGCAATAACAAAGACATGACAGAAGACAGGTGTATGCTGTGTTGGTGACACGTATTGTAATTCCATAAGCGTTGAAAGATGTCTGATGAAGGACATAACACATACAGCAGTAATAGTAGCAGTACAAGTAATGTTACATAAAAGGCAAATATTAATATATCAAGGAATTAATCCATGTTTTACACTGTGACTGCGTTATCAGCTTTTACTTAAAGTCTACTAAGGAACATTTCTTCTGCAGTGTGAGGCCATTATAAACCCACTAACACACGACCTTGTAGGGAAAAGGCAGTACAATCACCAAAGTGTTCCACAAATTCTCAGGGATTATATTTGACATGGAAAACGAGTGAGGAGGTATAATTTGAAGCTTACCAAAAGGCGTGTGGTAGCAGACGTTGCCCAAAATCAGTCATCCCGCTATAATATTTAAAGGCAAAAACATAAAAAGAAAGTGCAAAAAAACAAGCATGTGTTTCACATTGGCTCGAGAAATACCATAAGCCAATTAAAATATACATATATAATATAATATATATATATAAAGTTCAACTTGATTATTTCTTGACAGCTAGGCAATAGAAAGCAAAGAGAAAACAGAAAGAGAGAATTAGATACTTGGGATGCTGACATTAGCCAACATCATCTCACATTACAGAGCTTCAGCCGGTCCATCTAGTGTTCCCAACTGCACTCTTTGAACATGGCACCATCGCGCCCCCTCAGTGTGAGAGTCAGGGGCCACAGTCAGAAGAGTGGGTGGGCAGGACAGGAGGTCACTCACTATCGAGTCGGGGGGGCTGTGAGGTCAAAGGGGGGGTGTCATTCTTCTCTTGTGTGATCTTTGGGCACTGGATTTATCAGCGAGTGAACACTAGCATATTAATTTGTGTTCTAAGTGTGTGTGGGGTACATCCATGTGCAGCGTACTGCGTGAGGGGTTGTGTCGATGGAATGAACAGTGGCGCGAAGGAGGAAGACCAGTAGGGAAGTCTTTTCCCTGGGAGCAAGGTGCAGGTGATGTAACCGGTGACAGGGTGTTTCAGAAAGCCAAGAGAGGAGATGGTCCAAGTTGTCCCTTAGCAGCTGCAGCTTTCTGCTGAAGGTTTAGCTCTGTCATTCCTATCCAGTTTTATGGGCTCCGGGAATTCATTATACAACTCCACCTCTGTCTCCTGAAACGCAGCAAATGAGAGAACATAAGAGAAAATCAGACTGACAAAGTAATAAAGACTGGGTTTTGAGTTATTCATGCACTGAGATATGCAAATATCCAAGCACTCATCTTAACGGTCTTTAATTTTTCATTTCAAGCAGCTGTAACTCACTTGTTTGAGGGCGTTACGTGCAATTGTCTGGAATGCCTGTTCTACATTTATGGCTTCTTTGGCGCTGGTCTCAAAGTAGGGGATGTTGTTCTTACTCTGACACCAAGCCTGAGCCCTTTTGGTGGCTACCTGTGTGAATAAAGAGGAAGAGATTCATCAATATGGTGAGCTGGAATGCACAAGGATGAGTTCATGGTTGTCTTCAACAGAAAATCATTTTAATTAAGTCAGAATGTTTGCATTAAATGTTGTTTCACATCATTCTTTTTTGAGTAAAACAGATGAAGAAAATCATACGCTAGCTCTATTCAATTGGCAGCCCACGGGCCACATTCAGCCCAGAAGTAACCTCCGAGTAGCCCGGCTAGGGATGAGTACTGAGACCCAGTGCTGGGAAAAATTAATCAAGACCGTAGTGTTAATGATCTCTGACGTTATCTGTTCTTCTATTATTGCTTTTGAGTTTTGGTTTCATGTAGCATCATGCTGCAGCCTGTTCCACACAGCACACACACTCAGACACACACGAACACGACACGGAGTGAGGTCAGAGAACAGTAGAGAGGTCGCGGTGCAAATGAAGGTGATGTAACTTCATGATTACTCTAGTTGACAAAAATTACGCTTGTTACTGTACCTAAGTGCAGTAAAACCTTCGCCAGTAAAAAGCCAATAGGCAACTTTATGAGTACATTCAGCATGTACAACCTGCAGACAGTGAGTCTCCTCGGTAGAGGGTCAACAGAAAGCAGGATGAATGACTGATACTGATGTCTGTGTTCTTTGTGCTTACATAACATTACTTTTTTCATTCAGTATTGTGATGTCTGGAGTAACATTATTTCACTGACATGTCAGATTTGTTTTCACTGCGGTATTATTGAGTTTACATGGTGACTTTGCTGTTGTAAACTTGACTGTTGCTGCCATAGACTGTATAAAGCTTTGTCCTGTATTTTCCTAAACACTTGATAACAGAGGAAGACGTCAGGAGGGGAGGTATGTGCGTGTGTGGGTACAGAGAAGGGAAAGGGAGAGAAGGAGACGCTGGTAGACAGAGAGAGTGTGTTATTAGTTGCTGTTAATGCCACTTGTTATGCTTCTGTGCAGTGATAGCACTTTTTTATTCTGTTTCTGCATTATATGATGTTCCTCAGTCAGATATTTGACAAAAATATTTGTTTTTATTTCAAATGTGATATAAGCATTGCTACTTTTAACAATTTACATTTGTTTAAATTTGTCAATACTAAAAGCTGAAAATGTCTGACATTTTCTCGTTTTAAAATCCAGCCCAATTAAATGTGTATTTGAATAGATCTATCATACGCCATATAAGGTCACCATTGTGCAGAAAGATGGCGGTATTTTCATCTATATTATAAAGTTCCAATGTCCATCCTTATGGACTCTCAAGACTGTCATGCACAAGGGCATCGAGTGGCCGAGTGGCTACAATATAGAACAAATCCACATTTCCTGTCTGTATCCCTGCTGTTATAAAAGATAACATAAAAGCGAAATACGTCCCCGCCCAAAAAGAATGTGATGCACACGGGTGCTATTGGGATTCTAGCCCTTTGATCTTGTCCTGCACACTTTACGTGAACGTTTTAACACTTTGATAATTAAAACTGGAATGACAATAGTCTAAAAAAGACGGTCAAAAACAAATTCAAAATGTACCTTGCAGTAAGCCATGTTCTTTGCTCTGTGGAGCCAGGGTACAAAGTTGATATTGTTTTTTTCATTTACTGGTTGATGAAGTTGGTCCGAAATTTACTTGCCCAAGTAAATTTTTTACTTTTGACGTACCTTTATAAAACCACTTGCAGCAAACCACACAATACATAATTGGAGTTTCGCCCACATTCTACAATGCTACTTCAGTTCATAAATTTTTTCTTTACCTGCCACCATTTTCTAATGAGTGCCTGATTGGTCCCGCGCATGTACAACTATCAACAGAGCTGAGAAGGAAGAGAGATGGCTCACTCCTTAGCTACTTCCATCATGAGTTCTGCAGAAAACAGTGTGTTTAAGTTTTCTTTTACCCCTTATGGGCGAGTGACTTGGTAGAATTACTAACTTGATGTGAATTTTAATTTGCCCCAGGCAATCGCGCAATCCTTAAAGTTGAACCCAGGATAGTATGATGTTGCTTTGTTTGCATCTGATCTAATCCAACACCAATAATATGCTATTTGTGGGTCATACTACAGTGAGTAACAAACACTGACCCTTATTAACATGCATAACTACAAGCCTCGAACTTTACTTGGAGAAAATCCGTTGCCCAGGTAAATTGCTCTTCCACTCCTCATACAGCAGTTTGAGCACTTTCATTATGACAGTGACGTTAATTTAAATCTCTGAGGGCTCAGTGTTCGCTCCGTCTGTACACAGTGAGCGAAAGCAGCACACTGCAGCTGTGTGCTCAAAAGCACTTCATCAGCACTCACAGCCCAAAACCCATTAATGTAGTTAAGTAGTGAAGTGTTTGAGTGATCTGACATTTGAATGCAGCATGGGTAATGATTTAAAATGAGGTCATGGTGTGGAGGCATTATTCACCCATACCAACCTGTCTGTTCTCCAAGTCAATCTTGTTGCCTAGCACCACAAACGGGAAGTTCTCAGGATCTCGAGGGCTGGCTTGGATCAGGAATTCATCTCGCCAGCTGTCGAGTGTCTTGAAGGTGTTGGGGGCGGTCACATCAAACACCAGCACGCAGCAGTCAGCACCGCGGTAGAACGCAACACCCAAAGACTGGAACCTCTCCTGTCCAGCTGTGTCCCAGATCTAGACAACCACAAGGAGACAAAAAGGTTAGTGTATGGACACGATTACAGAGCAGACGAGCTACAAATATTAACATATATGGGGAAAATGAATAACACTCATGCCATTTTGTGTATCTAGTGACAACCATTTCATTCTCAAAGACGCAACCTTGTACTATACCTGCATTGTAACGAGCCGGTCGTCCACCATCACCTCTTTGGTCAGGAAGTCTGCTCCTATTGTAGCTTTGTACTGGTTACTAAACTTCTTGTTCACATACTGGTTCATTAGGGAGGTCTTTCCAACACTGAGAGTAGAAGACAATAGACAGCAGGATAACAGAGACTGAAAAAATAAAAGGCGGTACAGGTCTGCTGACAGCTTGCAAGAATTACACAGTAAAAAGATTCATTTACAGACGGGTATATGAATGTAGTCAAGATCCCATTTACATTTTGTACCACTTTATGCATCTTGGGGCGGATCGGAGAGTCATCTCATTACACACAAACGGAAATGCAACCAAGACGCATTACAGACAGATTGAAATTTGATTCCTCGAGATACCTCCCAGGTGTAACTACTTTAGTTAGCGGTCTGTCATAAAGTAACCACTCATTTTGTCTCTACACATGTGATAATGGCAATGACAATGAATTACATGAATGAGATAATAAATTACAAATGAGATCAATCATCACTACTTCTGTCATCTATAAAGTGACAGAGAGAAAAAAGCTCCAGCAAATTCACTCTGATCCCGAATCAGTGCAAACACTGGGTGATCTGTGTGGGTGAGAGAGAATTGATCTGTATTTGCTGGAGCTGTATACAGATCAATACCCTAAACTATTCAGTGGTTAGGAGCCAAAATATATTTCTGATATGCTGCTTTGTTATGAACCATGCAGACCTTACAGATCGTCTTGGACAGGTCTGCTTACTCTCACCTGAGTCAAGTTTGTGTTAGTTATGGATAACTGTTAACTGACTAGTTATACTTCTTTTTGCTGGAAACTAAACTGCTAAATCAAATTTCTTACAATTTTTGCAGTTACAAAAAACACCTTCAAGTGCATTATGACCATACACTGAGCCAGAGAAGTGTCGACCCCGATGTGCATATAAACAGATGTATGATATGGCTAACGGAAACATATTTGTGTAGGTAATCACATCTGGATTTTATCCCAACACAACACACTTGAAATGCCTTAAAATGGAGCCCATTATTGTGAAAAACAGTTTATAAATCGCCATAGTTTAAAATCTGGTACCAAAATCACAGACAAAATATTGTGACATCAACAGTAGAGGTAGAGGAGTGGATTTGCTTGTATCTATTATCACAATATTTATCAAACTTAAACTTACTTTAAGACAGGCTGTGAAACATCAAGAGCTTGTTACATAATTACTGTTCACAGACACTCCTGTGCAGTACTCAGCATGAAAGTCAATGTTAAGAAGCATGGTTGAGGAACAGCAGGACTGTTCTGCCTGGAGACAGCTTATGGCCGAGTAATACTCCTGCCAGCAAGGAAGTAACACTGATACAAGCCGTTCTTCAGTAATCGGACAAAAATAATACCTTGGTATTAAGGTTGTTTCCCACCAAACTATTTTTAGAAAAGACCTAACTGATAATTTCCATGCTGGTTTTGAAATGAAGGAGAGAAAAATCTTGTGATGTGACTCACCCAGAATCTCCCAGGATGATGACTTTCAAGAGAACTTTCTTCCTGGATGTCATTTTTCCACAGCTGCAGAGAGACAAACAGCATAAAGTTCAGCATACAGGGAGCACTCGACAGTGCCTTCCTAACCTCTTCATTTCAAGTCACAGCCCAATCACCAGTTTCTATTGTTCAGGGACAATACAATCAATACAAAGGTTAATCTGTTTCTGTGCAGTCAGGACCTTTGGAAAACATTGCTCTATAAATTTGTGTGTAGAGTTTCATGGCCCTGGACCAATCAGGATTGAATACCGTTCATTCCAGTCATGTGCTCTCTAAGCTGGCTGCTGGGTAAATCACGAGGAACACATCATTCTTTCTCTTTCTCCCTCACACGCCACAGGAAGTCACCTCCTAGAGGACTCGCTCCTTCTACGTATTACACAAACGGAGTGACACATCTAGATTTTTTTGCAAATATCAACATCACTACATCACTAGTGACAATATTCTAAGAAAATGTTATAATAATATTTTCTACGAGTTTCCCCTTACGGTTAAGACGAGGTCCTGGTAAAGAAAAGTTATTCACAAAGCATCTTAGCCCTTAAGAGAGCTCCTAAGGTAAAAACTGTTGAGAGTAGGTAGGTGGACTTCTAAGAGAAAGACAATGAAGTAGAATCTCCAAACGCAGAATGACAGGGAGTAAATAAAATGCTTCAGATTAGATCATGCAGGGATAATGTCTGTAGGCCATCTAAGTCCCACCCAACACAACAGCTCTAGAAATAAAGTGATCACAACACTCAGATATTTGGCAACTGGGGAAATGCAAGAGTGCAGCAGTGCTGACTTGGGTCTGTCACAACCGTCCCCAAACAACGACAACATTTTCAGTCTCATATTGTGACGCAGTTCATTTCATTTCCAATGGGTGTCCACACCTTGCAGGCTCGCAAAAGAACAACCAATTACATCTGTTAATAGACTGTGTCATACCTAGCAACAGAGCCAACCACACCTCCTCATTAAAGTGAAAGTTTCTGTCCCTTCCTTGCTCAGAGTTGCTTTGAGAAGTTTCCTAAATCACTCCAAAACTAGGACTCCATGCTAGAAATTTTTAAGCTAACTTGAGAGTGTTCTCAAATGGTTTGTGAATACGGCCCCAGGTGTTCCCAACAAAACAACAATAATCTTGTTGTCTGTGTGATTTCAGTTTGTCAGTCAGTTCCTCCACGTCTCTTTAAAGTTAAGAAAGTAAGATCTGAGATATTGCACAATAAATGACAGAGCGAGAGCAAATTATCTATTGTCCCCATCTTTTGTCTAGATGATGTTTTCACTGATAAGGTTTGGTTTTGACAGGCCACCATGGCAAAAATCTTCTCTCTGTACAGTATCCTATATTCAATCTTTTATCAGCTGAGGGTTTTTATAATACTTGCTTTTAGTCTGTGCTTACTTCCTGCTGCCATGGCTATGTACAAAAATAACAATAAATAAAGTTTTTCAGTACAATATTTCTTTTAGGCGTCATGGGAAATTACCTCACTCCACAAAAAATCTAAATTGCATCTGGGAGATGATTCATTCAACCATGGTTCCACAAAACTGAGGAAGTTAAGTGTGTAATTGTAGAAATGCCAGAAAGAAACAATGACATGCATCATACAGTTGATCCTGATCACTGGTGTCTGAGTTACTGAAGTATGACAGAGGCTCATCTTTACTCCCTCCTACTGTTATTAATTCTGCCTTCTAACTGTCCACAGTATTCCCCTACCTTCACAGATTTCACTTTCACTTATAATGGAGGAAACTCGTATCATGAGATGAACTGTGGGGCTCTAAAATAATCAAAAAATGGCAGCATTTAAGTCTTAATCCTTACTCAAATAGGCTTAAACAAACCTTGATTTCACAAGAAGCTGCATTATCTTTTTTCATACTTATGTCTTATCTGTGCCACGTAAACAGTCCAGCACACTGTTATTGACGAGAAGAAAAAATTTACTGTAGTTGAGCTCACTCTCAGTGAGAACAGCAGCAGTAGCAGCTGCCTGGTGGAAACACTGCCTATGATACAAGGTTTAAATAAATCAGTTCCTGTGAGATGTAATACATTTCCTCATAACACTCACTGAAGAGTATCTCAAAGAAATATTTCACTGCTGGAAATAAGGCCTGTCTGTGCAGTAATAATAAGACACAAATATTTTTGAAACAGGTGCTACATGACCTGAGAACACAGAGAAAAAGGTCTGTGGCATTCGCTTTTGCTTAAGAGGTAGAAAACACAACTACAATTACAGCCAAACAGGGCACTAAAATATCATTATGGAAGCATTTAGGTGAGAAATAAGCAGTGCAGTAAAATAATCTTGATTTATACTCGATCAGCAAAGTTTTACAGTTCAATTGCATGTCGGTACAAGATCATGTGCAAAAACGCATCATCCAGTGGAAGGGGTGGTATCTATGCATTGGTTAAGTGGAGGTTCTTTCACACATACTACCCACAGTTATGATACAAAGCTGGTTGAAAATGAGTAAAGTATCCTTTTACCTTTCACTGACACTTGTGATTTGAAAACAAAATTGTCTTTACGAAAAGTATTCTGTCTCTGATTTGGGGGAATACAAGTGATTACTGTCATCGCTTTTGATCAGTGAAGCATGATGACATATTAGACAACAGTTAGCAGAAAACATGACCACTTCCCATCAGCTCTTCACTTAAGTAAACATAGGTTGAGCACAAAGCACAATGACATTTTACACATGCCAAGGAATCCACCAACTCAAACAGGTTTTGGTGCATGCCATCTATAGAACATTAGCCATACTTATTTAAAAATAATCGAGGGGAAAAAACAAACAAATTTGATTCAACTAACACTGAATCACGAGCTATTAAAATGAATCCAAATTCTTAAACTGAGCCTATAAGATACAAACTCTTCAGTTCCCCTCAGGAGCTGGAGAGTACACTTGCATTCTTTCTGACTTGAACAAGGACAGCACTCCAGTGACTGCCATACTGTGAAGCACAACATGTGAAGCACTATATGCTAGTGACTGATTAGCTGACAGAAGCATGAACAACAGTACATCCCTGAAATCTAGATGTACTCAGACCACAGTCACATGACTACAAAAGAAACTCAACTCCAGTCTTTCACCTTTGACAGACAGCTGAGCGTTAGACACTGATTCCTGAGTGCCAACAAAGTAAGACATCAGGTGGATGTTTATCACTACAAACAGTCCGAGTCCCTCTGTCTCAAGACTCTTGAAATCAGCTAATACACCAGCATCAACTGCCAGCTTTCACTGATACTAGTATCAGAGCATTTTGTGACAAACTGAATTAATCTTAATTATAAAATGTGAAGTTAATTTTTACAGTATTTACCTGTCTGTGAAAACACATGATAGTATGGCACTGTAAAAACATAGCATTTACTGCACCAGTTAATTGTCTTTAAAAAAATGTATGTATATGAAATAATCTGTCGTTTTTTTTGTTTTTTTTTTTGTTAAGAGTGCTGCTGGTTTTAAGTAGCCAATGTGTCATGGGCATTTTTTCATGCTGTTTGCATTAGCTAAAATAACTGTGTAAACCTTTTTCTTGCATGATTTTGCATTAAAATATTCAAAAGATCACATAGTTTAGAGCAGTATTAGAGCGTGTCCTGGTATTTAAATGTGTTTTTTTTTCCTCTACTAGGAAAAAGTAAATTTGATCCATTGGCTCCATGTCTAATATTTAATTTCCTGTCTCTACCATTATGAGTTTGATGCATAGCTGCTCTCTCTGGTCCCTAAAAATGACCCAAATACATAAATTATCAGTGCAACACAGAAAGTTTCACCTTTAGTTTGCCACCACCAAACTGGCTATCAATTAATTTGTGAAATCTGTGACTGTAATACTGATAATGTTAATTATTTTTCAAAGCCACATTGTTTTTCTTTTGATGTTTTATCCATCCCTTGTTCATGGACAGTGTTCCATCTGTTTACATTATTTA
Organism: Epinephelus lanceolatus; assembly: GCF_041903045.1. Taxonomy (NCBI): domain Eukaryota; kingdom Metazoa; phylum Chordata; class Actinopteri; order Perciformes; family Serranidae; genus Epinephelus; species Epinephelus lanceolatus. The sequence continues at coordinate 24,959,125 of NC_135734.1, read as the reverse complement.
AGAATCAAAAAGGATGACTGGGCAAACATCTGTAAGACAAAAAAAAACTGACAACTACCCATCAATGCACTAGCTAGCCAACTGTTCATAGCTTCTTATTGTGAAATGTGTGCTCAAAACTGTCATGTGTTGCACTCAATTAAGAAATCACCCTTCTGCCAGTAAATTACTGGCACAAGCAGCTGGAATTCACAGATCACCTCTGATATGGATTACGCCCGTACACCCACAGACACAAACAAACTAAATATAACTTTGGATGGCTTCAGATGTTTCTCAACGCTCAAACCCATCTGTACACGTCAGAAAGTTACACCATCTTCATGATTCCAGGTTAGCTACGTAACATGCATCTTGGTTAGTACACAAAATGTGATTAACAGATGGTTCAGTGACCCAGGGTTAACAAAAGGAGTCACGTCAGTGCGGTCAAAATCGAGCATATTGACAGAACGGAAAACAACATACACATGTTAAGCAATTAAAGCACTATACTACTGTATTAAAGGAGTACAAAATATCACATGCAGTAACAGATTCCTATATAACAATGCTTACAAACAAGGTGTTTCCCTACAATTACACAGTAACTCAATTTTAATCTTTCATTGCTGCAATTCAGGATTGTATCAAATGTAAAAACATTTCCACATAAGCCTTCAGACATATATATAGACATTCAACAATAAACACTGACGGTATGTACTTCAGTACAGCGGAACAAACTGGGAGGTACACTGTGCAGGGTGAAGGTAAAAAGAGACACAGCTGAGTATGCTACACTGTTAACCATGAAAAAAGGGTAAAACATTTTAGCCATGATGATTCAGCATGAATATAGGTTGTATTATATTCAAGAAAATTAAACGAATCTCATATCAGAGCTGATCCTAACTGCCAGGCAGGTGTTTCAGGGTAAAACTCCAGTATGGTTGCTGGTTGCCAATAGCAGAAACATGTCTCAGTGTCCATACTCAGTAAATATGATCTTGACAACCAATCTAGATGAAGTTAATGAAGAAAGCTGGACAACATTTTAATTTCAACAAGAAAAAAAATGGATGGAAGTGGATTTCAGGTTACATTTAATCTTGGCAAGCTTTTTGGCAGAAGTGATGGGCGTTGTAGCTCCATCAGATCATTAAAACACACACCTATGATCAAACAAATAAACTGAGAGACGAGTACCTGCGTGACCTGTGAGTCACAACCGAAACAAAAACAACTTAACACAGACAAACATAGTCTGCCTGGCAACACCACGGCAGAGACAACAGGGTATTTTTCTCATACAGCCTGTTGACAGAAGACATACATGAACTCGATCCTTGCCACCATCAAAATATTTTATGTCAAAATCCACAGTGACAGAAGACTAATCAATCAGCAGCAGAGAGTGGTGAGTTTGAGGTGAAAAGCTGAGTGTAGCCCGCACCCCCTCCACCTCAATATGCATGGACAAGTAAAAATTAAAGTAGCTAAATCACTCTGTCATTATTTGACAACGGGGGCTTCTCTGTTTTTTGACAAAGCCTTGTTCGACCGACCTCGTCTCCCCGGTTCTGCTTCCTTGTTGGATCCGACCCAGAGGAGCCACAGGCCGGCCTTGTTTTTGTCAACCAGCTTCTCGAAAAACATTGCACCACCATTAGCCGTTGTAGCGTTGGCGTTAATAGGACACTGACACGAAATGATGACTGAGCAAACATTATACGTATTAACAGTCTGTCGTCGTCTCCTGTACTTACTTTCAACTTGTAGCACACCGGAGCGGCGACTTCTTGACTTGAACCGAGCTGTCCGCGAGCTAACTAGCTGTTATTGTTCAGGGCAGTTAGCGTTAGTGGCTAACTAGGCGTTACGTTAGCTGGCTAGCTAGCTCGCTGGCACCGAACTCGTTAGCTAGCGTTAATTTGGCAGTACCTCGTTTCAAATTGTTAGAAAAATGTGTTGCCCTTTGCGTGGACGCTAATAAAAACCGCGGCGTAGATTGACGAGGCAGATTATCGACAAGTGGTGTGTAAATTTGGCACTTTTCTTAGATGCTTGCCTGCCAGCGAGCTAACTATCTGCTACCCCCAGCTTCTCTCTTCCCCTTTCACTTCCTCCTCCAAAACAACGTCTACGTGAAACGTCACACGCAGCCCGCTGATAGTCTCCGCCCACCTGTGAATGATTTCTCTATGTCACAGTAAAAGTTCTGCGTGGCTTCTGCAGAAATAATCAGTTTGTTTTTTGGAAGATAGAGCAATCAGTATATATGTAATATAATGACTATATGGTTATATGTTCAGATTCAGCTGCAGTTTCAGCTGTTTGTCATCAGTGCAACATCATATCATGTTACATCATATGATTGGTAGGCCCATAGAGGTTCAGTTTAATAAGGTCCCTCCACATGTGGGTGTAAAAGCAGTATTTCAGCAGTTTAATATTCCCATCCCATAAAGTTGGGGGACACACAAAAGGCAGATTCAACATAAAAGATATGTTAAATTAGGGTTGAAGTGATATACAGGTTCAAGGTATATCATGTACATTTGCTCAGCTACGATATCGGGGAAAAAATGCAACTGGACCTAGAATCTCCCCTCTAATTTTGATTATTTTCAAAAGGGAGAGTTTTTACACATACTTTCATTGACAAAATGGTCAAATTTGGTTCAAATTCAAATTGAACATACCCTTAGTTCAGGCAGGACACGATGTCAAGCTCAGCTCCCATCCTAGCTACATTAGCTGATCTCAAACAGCCCAATCAACTGATGGAGCAGCTGATTGATGGAAGGGAGTCAGCTGATAGATCACATGATTCCTTTCTATGCAAATCTCATTCAGGGCGCCTATTTAAACTGATTTGGCCTGCCCTCTGTTGCAGCTTCCTCTGCAAGCCGCTTTGCAACCCGCTTCCAGCCCAGCTCCTACTTTTCATGCTGTGTCTGACTTATCAGTGTCATTTCTGTTTGTCATTGATGCTGCTCTGTTCTGCTCCTGGGGGGTCTTTGCTGCTGCTCTCCCTGCATCAGGCTTTCTATGTAGGCACATGGAAGGGCAGGGAGGTTTGCTCTCTCTCCGCCTCAGGCTTTTCTGGTTTGCACGTGGAAGGGCAGAGAGGTGTGCTCTCTTTGCCTTCAGTGGAAGAGGCTCGCTGCATTGGCCTAGGAAATGCAGAGGCCCCAGAACAGAGCCATACCACCAAATGTAATACTGCAAATGGAAATAAAGTTTTCTTTGACTAAAGTTTTCCTGACTGAATTATAGTAATAAAACATTTGTTCAATCAAAAACAACCCTTGCATTTTCATTTCTTTAAGCATCATTAGGATTGATGATAATATCAATTCTGTAATACAGTGAACCCGTGATATTTTATGAGATGGTTAATGTACCATGAAAATCTCATACCGTTGCGACCCTATTTAAAATTTCAAGCAAGAAAGACTGACATATCCAAGTGCTAAGTCTTTATGGGTCAAACTCCAAAAACACTAGTACCCATAATTCCCACAGTGCAACTGCCTCCTGGCTGTGCACTTTTAGCAAATCCCACAACCCTCAGTTTGAAACAGTCTTGCTATTAAAATGTTGATGCCTCAAGCCCAAGCTAAGACAACCTGACAACATCAACAGGGTTATTGTCTGAGACTTTGTCACATGGAGACATGACCACAAAACTGAACTTAAAATCAATGGTGTGCCCCTTTGAAAGCAAAGGTCCACTCTCAACCTAGAAAACAGTCTCAAAGTCCATTTAGTAGCCTTTCTGGGGCGTTTGACCATATCACATGATTCTCATCACCCGAAGTGTGTGTGTGCATACTAGATCACCTGCCCTCTTACTTTAATACCTCCCCCCATCAGTGATGCTTTTTCATCTTCACATGATCAAGATAACATGTAAGAGACGTGATGGTTCAGTGTGGTTAATTGCAGTCAATCAATGACAAAGTGGAGAACTGTGATGATCCACCACTAGAGGACAGTGTCAACTCACTTTGAATCAATGCACCAGGTGAACTGGTGGTCCCAAACACTAGCCCACATTCATGTTTTAAACCTCTATAGAGTGCTGTAGCACACTGTGGTACTGACATTGTGCTGTGAAAGTGTTATGGTCAAAGACAGGTGAGTGAGCTGGTTCGGTGATACATGAAAGACTGTCTATGCCCTAAATACAAAAACACAGTGTTTCAGAAACATGTAAAGATTGGGATGTAGGTCAGCCTTTACGGCCTGTCTGTGGACTGTTAGTCCAGGAGAGAAAATATGTTTTTGTGAGTGTGTGTCTGTGTATATGTGTGTGTGTGTGTGATGTAAAAATATATTTCTGACAGATATGACAGAAAGTTCATGTCTAATTAAAACACATTAATATTTTCCCCTTCAAAATGTGACAAAAAATGTATGATACCATAACACATTACAAAAAACTTTAAAACTGATTTTGAACTTTATATTTATAAGGGCTGTGTGATATTAATATAAAAATATATAATTAGGATACATTATAATGATATTAAGAAAGATTTCAAAAGTGTCACTTAAAACAAATTCTTACTGTAAACTCCCAACTAAGTACCAAAGACATGCTTCAAGTTCTTTCAGAAATATAATCTCTGGTTAGTGAGAGACACACACAATAGTTTTAGCAGCAGAACTGTATTCATAACATCTGAAATATTTGAGTCACAACAGCTGCATGTCTGTCAATAACAACATTCAATCACTACATGCATTAAATTGCAAATATCTGTTTTCTCAGCTACACATAAACAAAGTTAATTTGAGTTGTAATAACAAAATGCTTACCCTTAATACATTTCTATTTTTTCACATTAAATGATCTGGATTAGCTCACAACAGTCACATATAGTTTTTACAATGGTCTCACTGTGGCATTATTTATGAGTGAATGTGTGCTGTACTATTCTGATATTTAAGATGTCGCATATACATATTTACTTTATAAGACATGCTGTTTTCTTCTATTTTTAGGGCATCTTTAACATCTACCTAGAGACTACAGGTGACTGGCCCATTTGCAGTTTTTTCCATCAGTGAATAAATACAAAATAAAAAACTAATTTGCTACTTAAATACAGAACTGTAGCATCTATAGATACCCTATTGTTCACAAACTCCTAGTGTTACATTTATCATTAATCTAACAGAATCTTTAAAGGTTCAGTGTGTAGGATTTAGTAGCATCTAGCTTTGAGGTTGCAGTACTTAAACTTTCTACTGTCATGTGCGGATTATGAGATGATGGGCTCCTCACAGATATGCAAAAGGCCCCACCACCTCTCCTACACAAGAGCAAGACACAGACTTTGTGGTGGTTTTGCATCTCTTTGTAGTCACTGTACATTGTTTTGTGGGTTTGTGTCATTTTGAGTCTCTTCCTGATCAATACGTGGCAATTTGGCATTTCACATTTTGCAAATGAAGGCCAGGGGGGCCATAACACTTTGGGCCCCTGGGCCTGTGCCCAACAGGCCCATTCAGGAATCCATCCTTGTGTGTCCAAGTGTGTAGAAGAACTACAGTGGCTGACATAAAAACAAGAATATCCCTATCTAGAGCCAGTGTTTGGTTTGTCCATTCTGGGCTACTGAAAAACAACATGGCGGACTCTGTGGAAGAGGACGCACTCTGTGTGTAGATACAAACGGCTTATTCTAAGGTAACGAAAACACATTGATTCTTTTTTTCAGGTGATTATAAATGAATGAAGACATAGTTATAAATATTATTTTCCATTTCTGCCAATAGATGCCTTTAAATCTTACACATAATTATGTACCAAGAGAAACGTGTGTGAATTTAGTAACTTAAATTAGGATCCTAACTCTCTTTTGAGTCTTTAAAATCTTCATTTAAACTCTAAATAACAGAGAGCTGCCATTGGCTCATCAGAAGTTTCACATCATTATTCCAGAGATTTCATACTGCTCCATGCTCATGCTTAAGTGTGCACCTACGTGTGTGTTTGTGCTCCTTGTTAGTGGGAGTGTGCCTGCAGAATCCTGATGACTGGTGTTTATAGAGGAATTCCTGCCCTCTCCATCCTATTGAATGTAGAGTCTTTATGGCCTCTTTGGAACGCCGTTTGTAAACACAAACACTGTGACACAAAAGGACGTGAGCGAGGAAATGGTACACAGGAGGAAAGGAGCCACATACTTTAAGCATCTGCTGCATTTTCATCTCTGCAAACATTGTATGCATGTTGATGGGTAAGAGGGGGTTAAAGTCTGTTCAGACTGGGTATGGGTTAGGAAAGTTATGTTAGCATGAACATACAGGATGTGAGACAGGTATAGTTGCATAGGCAGGCAAAGTGCTACTCATCCACAGCATTAACAAGTCCATTAGTCTATGAAAGATTTGTTTGCATAATGTTACACTGCATGTGCGTGTGTGTGCGTGTGTGTGTATGTGTAAAAGTGCACCTCTGTGTGTGTGTGGCTGTGTGGGAGTCTAAAAGAGAGAATGAGATGAGTTAAGGAGATGGACAGATTGTGTGTGTGTGTGTGTGTGTGTGTGTGTGTGTGTGTGTGTGTGTGTGTGTGTGTGTGTGTGTGTGTGCATGCATCAGGGGGTGGGTGCATTAGTCCGTGTCAGACAGCAAAGAGTGCCGCAGTTATCTAGGAATCTGAGCCAAAGCAACCTCACTAACAGACAGAGAGCAGGAGAAAGAGGAGGACGGGCAGTGAACTGAACTGAGGACAAAAAAAGAAGAAGACGTAGAGGATGAAAGAAGCTCAAAGAGTATAAAACAATAGAGAGATCTAAACAAAAAGGACAGGTCAGCAAAAACGTTCCACCTGAAGAGGCAGCTGTTAAGATATAAAGTAAAAGTTTTCTGAGGACCCTCAACAACAAAGGGACAAACAACTTACAGCTCAGAGAAAGGCAGCTTTCCTCCTGGAGGAGAAGGTGGACCACTGCTCAAGAGTTTAAGACAAAGGTCAGGACAAGCCTGCATTATTGCACTTTCCCATGATTCCCCTCGGTTCTCTTAGTTTCCTTTCTCTGCTGTCACTGTATGCGGGAGCACTGCTGTCCTCTGATGCATCTCCAGCCTGCACGCATCCTCCCTGCAGGGACAGTCTGGTGGCTGCTCCCATCCAGCCTGGGACGGGAGCAGGAGCGGGTACCGGGGCCTGCGAGGGTCAAACTGGGACAACTGCCTGCAGGATGGGGCTTTCACTTCCAGCAATCTCAGATGCTCCTCGGAAGGTGGAGCACAGGCACGACATCACCCAGGTTCAGCCAAAGGTGAGTGACATCACCTTCAGTGTAGTGGGAGGTCATGGGCTGTACTTCTCTCAATGAATCTTATTGTTTAATATCTCAAATGTTATTCTAAGAAAAGCCAGATAAGGGGACTTTTAATCAGATATTTCTCAGCTGTGTAACAGTGAGGTGGTTCATAAACAGTGATAGACGAGTTGAAACAGAGCTGCCCCCATGTCGTCTCATACACGTGTGCCAGGGAGACTGAGCAGTGAGCTACCAGGCACAGGTCAGCAGGTCCTTTCTCACGGGACAGAGGGCACACTAAACTTGGCACCACCTAACAGCCATGGAGCAATGACAGTCAGCAATCAAAGAAGGGATAAAATTAGGTCTGCTTTAAAAATGTCCTCATCATATGGTTGTGCTGAGCTCATGCAGCAACAGGTGTGTGAGAGGGACGTGACCATGGCTGATGTAAGTGTGAGAGACAAATTGAGTGTGAAACAAAAAACTGAGCTGTGAGTTTTGAGAGTGGATTAGCCTCTGAGGTGTTATCTTCCAAACTGAAGGATGTATGATTATGCACAGCCGCAGCTTGATTTATTACAGCATCATTTCACCCATCAGCATTTATGCATATTAAATTTAATTAAAGAGGAGTTGGCAGTTTTGTGTGTAACAATGTCGTATCAAGAAGTACCTGTGAGCACTGTCTTTGCAGACTGGAGGTGTCAAAGAGCGTCTTGTTCAGCTGCAGCGCTGCATGCGCTCTCTCCAGGAAACAGGGGGCCCCTGGAGTCACGGGGGCCAGGAGAGCAACTCCCTAGGGGCCATCCTGGCACTAATGGCAGCTGTGTTGACAGAGTGTGACCTCCACTGTCACAGCCAGGCCCTTGGGGCGATGGCCAAACGACTGGGTGAGTAGTACACATTTATATCCCCCACCTCTACTACACACAGACAACCTCACACACACACATAGAAATGCCAGCGCAGGCACTCCCCCGCACATAGTAAACAGAACCTCAATGAGGCCTGCTAAGTGTCGGTCACAGGTGAGTGCATAGGAATTTAACTGCACTGAGAGGGATGAGAAAAACTCTGTGTACATGCACACACAGACACACATACTACAGTATATGGCTCACGATGTGAAGATTTAAACAGCCTTCACACAAACTGAAACCCCTCTGTGTCATATATCAAGACAAGGCTTCTATTTTTAACCTCGATGTCTCACTGATAACCCAGTCTTTGTCGGGGTTGACAGAGAGTGCAGCTGTGGGAAGAGAGGGGGAGAAAGACCTGCTGCTTTTCCTAAAGAGCATCACACAACATCCACCCACAGGTGAGGGCATCAGACATGATCACATGATGCAACTGTTGCTGATTAAAGATTTGAATTAAAGCGTACTGTTCATGGTTCTCAGTCGCCCCCTTGGAAAGGTTGCATCCTCAGGACTGTGCCGAGATTTACAGGCTCGGGATCAAAGAGAATGGAATCTACACCATCCAGCCTGACCTGCACAGGCCGGCTTTGGAGGTATTTCAGATTCGCCACACTCGTAAAATACACAGACGGACCCCCACCCTGCTCCTCTTCTTTTAGAGATGTGTATGCTATCTGTGGATCACTAAAATCTAGGCTTTATAATATCAAAGTCTTTGTTTTGACTCAGGCTAAATGTGACATGGAGACGGCGGGTGGTGGCTGGACGGTGATCCAGAATCGGTGGGACGGCTCGCTGGACTTCAACAGGACATGGCAGGAATACCAGGAGGGCTTTGGCAGTCCGCAGGGAGAGCATTGGCTGGGGAACGTGGCACTGCACGCCCTCACTGCCACTGGCCAACACCAACTCCGCATCGAGCTGGAGGACTGGCACCAGCAGAAGCGCCAAGCTACCTACAACAACTTCAAAGTGGCCTCAGAGGCACAGAGGTGAAACACACCACAGAGGCACAAACGCACACTCCTTGCAATAACTAGACGGGTGGAATTCGTTATCTTAAAGCTCCTGAGAATATGTAGCATTCAGAGTATAGAAAGATTCATCTTGGTTGTCATTTATGGAGTTTAAGAGTTTAAATAAGTTCCATTAACACTACTCAAGACCAACTTAATTGAGTCCAAGTCATATCCAAGAAGACCAGGCCCAGTTGAGTCCAAGTCAAGACCAAGTCCAAGGCAGTGGAGTCCAGAGCAAATTAGGTCCTGTTCATGACCATAATAGGCAATAGTGTATTTCCAATGCTAATATAGTAATTAAGGTGTTAGGATGGACAAACATAATCTATCTATAAAGAAAACTGATCTACTCCCCGTGCTGCAAAATGTGTATTTGACTTTGTGCTTCTTTTTCAACAAACTGCTCATGAATTCTTTGTGGCTGGTGAAACCACATTTACTTACAGTAGAATTCACGAACATTTTGTCATCTAACGGTAGATGGCTAGTGACTGGCTGTAGGTGATGTTATTATTAGCAGACTGTGGTGGCAAGTCCTTAACTCAGAGCCAACATGGTTTGACAACTGGACGAGCTCTCAGCTCTCAATAGCCAAGCCCAAGACCGAGACAAGTCTGAGTCCAACAAGGCACAAGACCATGACCAGTACAAGACTTAAAAGAAGTGGTCTTTAGACCAAGACTGGACTAGAGTACCACAACACTCTTTCACTGACCGTGCTGGTCTTGTCCAGCCTATTTCTCCTATGCATAACTGAGTTCAATATAACATAAATATGAGATTTTTCTCATACATCTTAATGTCACCTTCTGAGAAATATCCTTCCTCATGTCTCAGCTTCATCCTAATTTAAGATCTTATTATGCTGTTTCCTCTCTAACTGCAGTTATCTTTATTTGTCTGAAATAATCAGCTCTTGAGATAACAGTAGGACCCAAAAGAAAACTTGATTGGCTTATTAATGAACCTGCACAATTTCTGAAATTGTCAGATTAGAAACCGATCAAAATTTTGTAATCTCAGAATAAGAAGCTTATTTATTTCTAATGAGACAAAGATAAGACTATCGTGAGCTGCAAAATTTTCCTCTGGGAAGACAACAACACCAAAGCTTTGTGTGTTCTCCAAAATGAAATGGCTCTTCTTTGGCCCATGCTACACCCTCCCACAAAGTTTCATAAAAATTGGGCCAGTACTGGATCAGCAGTTTTTTTGTAATTCTGCTAACTAACAGACAAACCGACAGACCAATAAATCGGACTGAAACATTACCTGCTTGACAGAGGTCACACAAAACCAGGCTTGTCAGTTTCTAACATCTACTGAGTAAATGAAAACTGGGTCTTTTGTTTTAGAAATTGCAGAAATTCTTAAAAATCACACAACACAGACACATTTGCTCTGACCTCTAATAAGTCTGGTTGTGATTTTATACCAGTAGGATCACCACATGCCTGGTTGTGTCTTTGTATTTAATCCACTTGGTTCCCCAGTACATGCATAAAGACTTGGATGTCACACACAACCCTGATAAATGTATCATACGTTGTTTCTCTTCCTCCCAGGTATCGTCTAACAGCACGAGAGTACTCTGGTGATGCAGGCAACGCATTGAGCTACAGCAAACGTTACAACCACGACGGCAGATCCTTTAGCACAGCTGACCGAGACCACGACCGTTATGCAGCTGGAAACTGTGGTCATTACTACGGTGCAGGTTGGTGGTTCGATGCCTGTCTGGCAGCTAATCTGAATGGACGGTATTACCGTGGGCGCTACAGCGGGGTGACCAATGGGATCTACTGGGGGACATGGTACATCCTGACAGACGGGCGGACTGGAGAACGCTATTCTTTCAAGAGGGTGGAGATGAAGACGAGACCCAGGAACTTTGTAGGAACATCATAAAGATGTTGACAATTCTCACAGATAATCGTGTGAACCACAGATTTGTTTTAGTCACTGTGTGGACATCACTTTTCTTAGAGCAGCTTTCATATCATTTATCAATTACATGCAGATGGCAGCTAATAGATTAAAGAAATAAATATACAAAAATTAATGTTTTAACATCCACTAGCAGACTGTTTGAAACCACACTCCATATTACAATATTCTTTTGTTTATCGAGCTCCTTCACTACGATGGCAGAGGTGTTTCACACAAACTGCATGTCCAAATGCTTTGCAAATTCAACAAATACAAGTGCATGAAAGGAAAACATAAATACGAAAGCCATTAACTGGAAATGATGCACAACAGTTTTATTTCTGTCGAGCAACACTTATACAAAGTGTTGACATATATGCAATAAATCAGCCTTAATATCGTGATGCCTCCACACACAGGTACAGATTAGGTGACATCTCCATGACTGACGTTAGCTAAATGACGTAATGCTAATGTTACTGCATAACGGCCAGTTAACATCTGTTGACGCTCACTTCAATGTGGCTTTTGCATTGGTGTTGTCAGCTAAGGCTACAGTTGGTAACTTTTATAAAAACTAACTTTTTGTCATATTTGCAAATGAGACAGATGATCCATGAAAAAAAAAATCATATTACTCCTCATTCTTGTAGTCCTTATAATGGCATTACAGTATGCTATGCTAGCAGCTGTCAATCACTGCCTATGAGCGGCAGGCAAACTGTCAAACTAGGCAGTGCTTATCAACATTCTGTTGCTTCATTGCTTATTTCTCATCTCAAATGTTTTCATAAACATATTTTACTGTACTGTTTAGCTGTAAAATGACAAAGTTGGGGGCAGCTGAGTCACACACCTTCTCATTTTACAGCTAAACAGTACACTAAAATATGTTTCTGAGAACATTTGAGATGAGAAATAAGCAATGCAGCAACAAGAATGTTGATTCATGTTTGATCAGTGCTGCCTTGTTTGACCTCAGTTCATGTGCAGTGATTGACATGGGCTGTCTTAGAGACTCCTTGGCTTTGATTGGTTGTTTTTGGCGTGCCGCGGAAGATTCTAGGCAATGCCATTAGAAGGTATATGATTTTTTTCACAGCCTATTTGTCTGTTTTAATCATTTGTAGATATAGTGACAGTTTCTGCAAATATGAAAAAAATGATAAAGTTATCAACTACAGCTGTAATGTGTTTGTGTTTTCTAAATATGCAAAGCATTTTGGGTATGCAGTTCCTTTATCGAAAATACTGCTTGTAGAAGTTACTGTTGTAATACAGTTCCTGAGTCTTTATTGTACATTAAAAATAACACTCTGTGGTACTTTATTTAATCACTAGGATGCCTGGTGAGGCATGTGTCTACTTGCAATCAGGATGATTTTGTTGTGATGCCACACATTCAACAGGATGAAGAAGAAACTCAACCCAAACTGTTCGTCAAAGTGTTCCTGCAAGATTGTATGAATTAACACTGGGAGTCTGTATATGCCCTACCTGCTGAAGCTTCATGAGCCAATAAAATACAGTCTGCAACAGCTCACGTGTTTTAGGTCAGGTTATGTCACGAGAGACAATGTCAAACTCTCTGAGGATAAGAGGCCATTATGATCCTGCAGGATGCTCTAACCATTGGGTGATGACAAATCCTCAAATTCAGACTCCATCACCATGTCGTTCATGCGACAGAGAGCTGATAGGAATTTTTAAAACCCATCTGTGTTTACTCACAGGCCCCTGAATTCTGCCTTCAGCTGAGCCAAATCGAAATAAGTCATGATTTGACACTAAACAGAGAAAAGCCCCGTTCTGGAGAAGCCATTTTCTTCACCTTACCTTGCTCATACTTTCCCAGCCCTGAGCCTGACACACTGATGCTGACCATTATGAGCTTTACCCTGTCATCACACCACGAAACCGCCCTCCGCCCACCACTATAAGTCAAACACACACAGAAACACACACCCAGCCTCACCTGCTTTTTGGAGTTGGCGTCAGGCGGGCGGCTCCCTCTCTGGCTGAGCTTCACAAAGGCTTTTCTGGGAGTTTAGAGTTGGTGTGTGACGTTCACGTGTGATGCTTGTCTGTGTGTGGAGGTGAGTGTGCGTGTGTGTCTCACTGTGTGTGTACATGGCTGCACCTATTTTAGCAGCATTCACGATGAGCTGTCAGTCCCTCCAACAAGCAGGGTGTCTAATATTAACCAGTGAGGGGGCTCAGAGCGCTCTGATCTGAACACACAGTCCAGACCAGTTACGGTATTTCACATACACTACTTATACACACAGTGGGCAATGTCGAACAAACATTCACACACACAGAAGACTCAGCGGTTCTCTCAGCAGATAAGGAGGTGCATGATGTGCTTGACTTCATTAAAACAAGTGCACATTAGAAATAAAATGGCTTCAATTTAAGACAGTTTAATCATGCTGCCTTAATTATTGTTAAGCAGTCACAAGCTCCTTTTCCTCTTCTCTCTCTCTTGCCCATAAATGTGCACACACATAGACACACACACACGATGTAATCAAGATCAATCAGCCATATAAGCCATTATACAGATCAGCTTTCTCATTTGATATTGTGTGTGTGTGTGTGTGTGTGTGTGTGTGTGTGTGTGTGCGTGTACGTGTGAAGTTGAGTTGAAAAAGGCTCTACATTGTGCCCCCTGGTGGCTCCTGTTCATACTGAAGAGTGAGAGAAAAGCTTTATTTTAGCTGAAGATAAGTGGTAACATTTGCAGTGGGTCAGTTTTGAATGAACACATGGTCCTGTCTGTCTAAATAAAGTTCCTATTGTTGAGAAATTACTCATCATATTGAATCTCTTTAAAATGCAGCTCAATCCAACATTAAAAAAGACAACTGATTAGTGATAAATGAATAGATGATAAATAAGTGATAAACAAATCACTTGTACCCTCTATTTGTCATTTTCTACTCATCTTCACCTTCCTTTTTTCCTCTCATTTTATCCGTCATTCTCAGTTCATCTTGCCCAAATTAAATAAACAAATGAATATATTTTTTTTTACTCTTAGCTGCAGTCACTTTCGATATCAATGAGTCCTCCTCTCCTCTCTGCATCCATCAGTCTTGTTGACAAGGGAGGAACAGAGGCCCAGGGTGGTGTCACCACAGTATCCTGGCACAGTGTCTGGAGTGGGGTGATAGTGGCGGTGCTGCAGGGTGTGAGGGTGTACCGGCAGGCTCAGCTGCCCCAGGGCCGGAAGCCCAGCCTGGGCAGCGGTTAGCCAGCACATCCCTCTGAGAAACCCTGCGCTCCTCTGAGGGAAGTTCCCCTGTGACCTGTGTCTTTCGTTACTGTGTGCCACAAGACATCAGATTAAAAACAGATGTCTAACTCGTTTTTATGTCACATTGTTGGCCCTGATAGAGCACAGTCTGCACTTCTGGAGGCAGACATGCACAAGATGTCTTTTCTGGAGCTGTTATGTGATGCACAAGCTGATAGGAAAAGTCATGACGGTCACAGGTACTTAAGAAATCATATGAACAAAAGTGAAATCCCCAAATGGCCACTGCAATGCATTTTGTTTTAGTTTCATGTCGTTTTATGTTTCATATCCAGGAGATATCGACTCATCAACCCATCCACCTTCGATGCTGATCAGCTTTACTGATCATCTAGTAATCAGCCTAACTGTGGGTAAATAGTGACAATATAATGTGTACAGGCAGAGTCTGGCTTCAGAAAAAGACTTTGCAATTTTTAACTTTAGTAAAAATTTAAGTTCCGGTCCTTCCTCAGATTTAGTTCAGGCACACAGAGGACCTGCATGGACGGAAACCTGACTAAAAAGATGGTCATGCATTTCATATAGAGCAAGAAAATGTACAGCCTTCACAGATACACTGTTCAACACCCATCAGCTCTCATCTTGAACTACTTTTAGAGTTCAACAGTTTCAGTGAGCCAGTCTGTCTCTCTTCAACACCAGGTGGCAATGTTGCTTTGCAAAGAATAGATCTGGGAAATGATTTTCACTTCGTCTTGCTGGCACTTTCATGAGAAACCGCATCTCTGCCACAAAATGGCAGAAACATTCTATGCATAGAAGCTACAGAACAAATGATATTGTGCTCTACATTAAAAATAAACAGTTGAAAATTATAACTGAGTCACTTTAATGTGAAAACTGCTGGATAAGAAGGTAAATCATGTCATATTAAAGCTATATATTTCAGTAGAAAGTGATTTTACTTCAGTGCTTTTGATGTATCAGACTGATGAGTGAACCAGAACCACTGCAGAAACAATTTTGACTAACAAAATGTTTAATTTTTGAAATAGTTTTAAATAATTTGGGGGGGATTTGAGGCTCAACTCAAACCAGAAAACTCTTGTGCAGTGCTTCCTTTCAACACTAGGGGCACCATAATTAAGGTTGGAGGTCAAAGGACAGAAAATAGATGAAAGTGAGACGACTGAGACATTTAAAGACTTTTTTTGAATTCAAATTACAGTTTTAAAATCTAAAATCAAGATAATTCATCATACAAGTTGAACATCAGTGTGTCTGTAGTCAAAAAGGAATCAGTGGCATGACAGCGTGAAGGAGGCGAGCGGAGGTGAAGAGCTTCACGGCCTGGGGTGGGAGGAACTTTTCTTTTTCTGAGCCTGCTCTCATGATAAGGGTAAGCACGTGGGCTGTCGAGGATAAGGAGGGGAGGAAGGCTCAGGGGGAGGAAGCAGGAGCGGGTGAGGTTTCAAAGGTGTGTGAGTACAACAGGCCGTTGGAAGCTCCCCCTCCCTGACCACAGGGCCACCAAGAGACAGCATGTGCCTGCTTTTAATACTGGTCCTGCAGAAAACCAGAGCAAAGCAGCGTTCCGTTTGAAACCGGAATTCACCAGAACAAGTGTATCCTGATGTGGTGAGGAGCTGGGGTGAGGAGGGGAGAGGAGGGAGGGGAGGACACAGAGGGCGCCATGTGGCAGGCCTCACTCCATCTCTTGTCATTTCTAGATCTGCATAAGAAAGTGAAAAAGTGTTTTTTTTTCAGGGAGGGGAAGAGACACCAGAGGCTGTGCTGTGTGTGAAATTTTGTAACACACAGTAACATTAAATGGACTAAAATGTTTATGTAATTAACACTCAGCGTGAGCAGCATCTGCTTGTTGTCTGCTTGATGCTGATACAATCATTTTCCCACGTGGCTGTAAAAAGTGGCTGTCACACACTCATGTGACACTGCAGAGACAAAGCTGGATTAATGATAAGTGCTTTGATGCCATGCTGATGAGAACTCAGTAGAAATAAAATAATAAGATTACAGCAGTGCATTGTGAGCCCTCACCCATGACTATGATCAACAATGGACCAGAAAGTCTGAAAGTGTATGACATACATTTCCAGTTTGTCTTAGTGTAACCTGGCTTGTCCCACAATGTTTCCCTCGGCTGTATAAACTGAAACCTTGAAATGTTGTTGTCAAGGTTTGAAGGGTCAAGATAGCAAACTTTGACACCATTTTTTAAAATGTTTCTCTGGAGCAAAGACAGGGTTTCCGCGGGTCATTAAAAAGCATTAAAAGTCATTAAATAGATTTTGCGAAAATTAAGGCCTTAAATGGCATTAAAGAGCATTAAATTCGATGTCCAGAGGCATTAAAAAATTAAATACATTTGATGGAAAAAAAACATTGTTATTCACGATTTATTTTGATTATATAAACATTTAATAATTTTGATCGGAAGTATAATATGATGATTGACAGGCAGAACCCTTTAATTGGCTATTGTTTACGGTCGGTGCACGAAGTATCAACACCTCATGCTTGGACTGCAACGTGCTGTGAGCGTGCTCATGCTGTGGCGACAGAGCGGAGGGAATATTAGCGAAATGTCGGAAAAATGCAATAGTGGAAAGCTGACATGACCCATGGCCCGATGGCCCGGGCCAATAAAATAGTATGTCGGGCAAGTTGACTGACACGTCACAGGCCCGCTCGGGCCAGTGACGCTGTAAGGCTTTTTTTTGTCAGGGGAACAACTCCAGCGGATTTTTATCCCACTTTTCTGGAGCCTTCAGTGGATTTATTGGGCTTTTTGGCCAAAGGTGCCCTCACCTTTGCTCGTGCAGTGAAACGCCGGAGGAGAGGGAAACATGCCGGTGCGCTTGTGCGTCTTCGCCAACGCAGACACCGCACACTGCTGCCATGCAAGTATATTTCTCTCCAACGTGCGTTCGCTGGCCAGTAAACTGGATGAACTTCAGCTACTGATGGTGAAAAACGGAGACTTTCTACATCTGCAGTTGTGTGCTTCACGGAGACGTGGCTGTGTGGATCGATACCGGACTCTGCGCTTCAGCTGGCAGGCTTCCAACTCTTGAGCGGATCGTAACGCCAGGGCCACACTGCCTGCGAAGCGCAGCGCACCGAAATTCTTGCACGTGCCGGAGAACCTCCGTTCACATCAGATGCGCATTTCTCCACGCCGTCGACAAGCGATTCTGCTCCCAGCTGTTATTTTTCACTGCCTGGCTTGACACATTCGCTCGCGGCTCGCGCAGAAAATAGACCAGACGCCGAACTGATCGCTGCAAATCGAGAGCCTGCCGCGGAGCTTCCCGGCGCGGCGCGGCCAGTGTAGATGACACAGTCGGTTAACATGGGCGCCGAAAGGAAACTGCCTTCACTTCTCGGCGCTTCGAGGCTATTCGCGGCGCTTCCGCGGGCGGTGTGGCCCTGGCGTAACACGGAACTCTCCGGCAAAACTAAAGGTGGAGGTATCTGTTTTTACACTAACAGTGGCTGGTGTAATGACGTGACAGTGATCCAGCAGCACTGTTCTCCTGATCTGGAATCTTTTTAATCTACTGCAAACCTTTTTACTCCCCCAGTTAGTTTGTTTCATTCATTCTGGTCGGTGTTTACATCCCACTGCAGGCCAACGTGCAGGAGGTAGACTACAGCGCACGCTCGCCGACCAGATAGCTACTGTGTGTGGAGCGGACTTTACCCAGACTCCTTAGTTATTGTCATTGGCGACTTTAACAAAGGTAACCTCACACATGAACTCCCCAAATAAAAACAGTTTATAAAATGTCCGACCTGAGAGAAGAATATTCTAGATCACTGTTAGACAACTGTTAACAAAGCCTATCACCCCGTCCCCTGCGCTGCACTGGGCCACTCTGACCACAACACCGTCCACCTGATTCCCTCATACAGGCAGAAGTTAACAGACCATCTGCAGTTTGACATGGGCATTAAATTTGTTTAAAGTGGCATTAAAAAGGGCATTAAAAAGCATTAAATTAGATTTGCTGATACCTGCAGAAACCCTGAAAGAGAGCCCGATTAACTGTTGAAGCTTTCAACGCTTCCTGGTGCAACACCCTTTCATCTTTACTGGCATTTCTTTACACATTTTACATGCTACTATTATAAATATGATCATTCTCAACTTTGTAAGGTGATGATATGTCAGTGTTTGCATCTGCCCCCAAACTGTCAAAAACTGAGCTATTGTAGGTTCACTTTTACCCCTTTTCCACCGCATTATCTCAGGTTCTTTATCTGTTTCCTTTCAGGACTCTTGGAACTTCGGTGCATCTAGCAAACCAGCTTGTATTTCCTCTAATTTTGCATGAAACCACTGTAATCAAGGATATGTCATCAACGCAGGGCGTTGCACAGTGCACAACCAAAGTAAACAGTGGTAGCAAAATCATGGATTACATTGATTACTAGCAAACTTTTGTTCTGTTTTTACAGATATTTGTTTTTAGCCCCAAAAAGCATGAATCATCTACCAATGAGACTACCGTATGCTCTTTTATTTCTATTTACTGATGATTTCTCATTTAATTTCTCCATTGTAGAGTTTTCCGTCCTCTTGTTGTCACAATTGGCACCTCAGGTCAAGAAAAATCTGGTATTTTTTTGGTTCCAGCTGAGAACCAACTTTTCTGGTTCTGAATCAATTTATTGTTGGTTGAAGTGCTTTGAATGGTTCAAAATTAGGCGCAGGAACTGGAACAGAACTGGTTGGTGGAAAAGGAGTAGTCTGTAAGAGAAGCAGATTAGGATTGTTGTCCTGTGTAAAAAGAAAACAAGCTTTAAAGGTGAATGTGTGCCTATTCTAAAATATTTTTGTGACCAATTTTGATTTAGAAGGACAGTTCACCTCTAAATCAAACACACTTTTTTCCTCTTACCTGTAGTGCTGTTTATCAGTCTAGACTGTTTTGGTGTGAGTTGCAGAGTGTTGGAGATATCAGCTGTAGAGATGTCTGCCTTCTCGTAAATATAGCAGAACTAGATGACACTCAGCTTGTGGTGCTCAAAGCACCAAAACATACATTTGAAAAACTCCACATCAATGTCTCTTTCCAGAAATCATGACCAGGTTGCTGAAGATAATCCACAGACCTTGTTGTGAGCAGTTTCATGTAGGAACTATTTTCTACTGAACTACACCTGCCAACCACATCACCATTCGGAAGGAAGCGTGCATCTACTCATGGACGAGAGGCTTGTGACAGTGTGATATATAAA
Source organism: Epinephelus lanceolatus (assembly GCF_041903045.1). Classification (NCBI taxonomy): domain Eukaryota; kingdom Metazoa; phylum Chordata; class Actinopteri; order Perciformes; family Serranidae; genus Epinephelus; species Epinephelus lanceolatus. The sequence goes on along the minus strand of NC_135734.1, from coordinate 24,939,455 downwards.
CATCAATGATGTTCTCCTAAGCTGAGCTGTAACATGAGCTAGCTCAGTGGTGCTAGGTGAATTCATAGATGCATGCTTCCTTCTGCAGGGTAATAGGGCTACAGTTGGCAGCTGTAGTTCAGTAGAAAGAAAATAGTTCCTACATAAAACTGCTCACAACAAGGTCTGTGGATTATCTTCAGTAACCTGGTAATAGCACTACAGATAAGAGGAAAAATATGTATTTTGGATTTGGGAGTAAACTGTCCCTTTAAGTAAAGAAAAAATATGTATCTAGAAATACTGATTAAAACCTTCACGCCCAAAACAATATGTGATGATAATGCTTCACAGCAGTTGCCCTCTTCAGTTCCTGTTTGTTTCAGAGCTTCTGGTGTTGACTGTTTCCATTATAATCCACCAAACTGTCACTCTGATACGGAGGGGAGAAGGAGAAAATACTGCAGCGAGAGGAAAGGTGACAAGATTGAGAATGCTGATCAGGCAGACTCTATTTCTGAAATCAAAGGATTATCTAATCTGATAATGCCGACTGACACAAACACACATGAAAGGAAACCACCGGGTCAGAAGCAGCTCATCGTAATCCACACCAAATACCATGAAAAGCGTTTGACAATTAATAAACCAACAAACACACACACACACACACACACACACAAAATTATGAAACATGAACTGTGTGTGTGTATGTGTGTGTGTTGTGTTTTGTCACCCTGCCACGACCCTCCACAGGTGCAAGAGAGAAAGCAACAACGAGAAGAGAAACACAGCTGACCATTAGGATGCTTTACCACATCCTTCATACTGTACTTCACTTCTTCCCCAGCACACACACACACACGCATGCACACACACACGCACACACACATACAAATCTTGCAATCTCATGACTTGAACAGAGCAAGAGACAGAGGAGCACAGAACGGTGGAAGAGATCAGATCCTGTTTATTTGCTGTGTGTGTGTGTGTGTGTGTGTGTGTGTGTGTGTGTGTGTGTGTGTGTGTGTGTTTGACAGGCAGGACGGGTTAGCTCTGGAGAATCAGCTTAAGCAAAGCAGCAAGACATTTCTTTACAGGAGGAGGAGGAAAGTCAGGGGATTTATAGACTCGCAATCACTGAGGATCAAACACAGAATGAGCAAAGAGATGCGTGCACACACACACACACACACACACACAAACTCAGCCTTTATACAATATAAAGCACACAGTTACCTTCTGCAGTAAAGTCTTTGTCACTTAAGGTGTGGACATGTCATTTTCCTTTAGCTCTTGCTGGAGGTGAATCACAGCCTCCAGTTTTCTCTATGAAACATGGACTGAAACAGTGAAGATGAAAAGCAAACAACAGTGTTGCTCAATCTGAGCGCCATGCTAGGACCATGGCTCTGTGGGTGTCAGTCCACCATTTTTGTCCAGACGTCTGTCTAGTTTAGATAGTATCTAAACTATTGAGAAAGTGAAGGTACATCAGGTCATGTGGGGATGGAGGCGCCATCTTGTAAGGTACACGCTCTGCTATTTTTTATTACCAAAGTGTATGCATTCAGCCTGGGGTCTCATTTTGTAACTGCTGCTGGGCAGAAAACAGGGCTTGAAAGAGGCATACGCACAAAAGTTGTTTTTATAACAACAAACAAACTCTGACCCATGTGTACGAACATTTGGAAACAGGGGAAACTGGCGACACAAATGGTGAGGTGGTACCATGTATGATAATGTCTCTCACACGTAACAATTCACTTCATATAACACGTCACTCATTGATCCACTTTATCCTTTACTTTCATTACAGCAGTGTTATTTGTGAGCCATAATTATTCCATAAGCATCTTTCAATTGTAAAAAGCCAACTCAAATCTCAAATCAAAGTCTGGTCAGGGAAAATATTAATGTGGCTGTTAAAAATGTTTTGGGACATGAAATCCCAAACACCAGCCTTGTGATGTAACTCAGGAACAGGTGTTGTGATGACAAAAGATATTGACTTGACTAAAGTTTTACTTGCAGCAAGTAGGAAAGCTGTTGCCAGGCACCGGCTCAAAGTAAACCTACTGGCTGGAAATTGTCCAAGAAATTTTAGAGATGGAATTTTAAATGAACTGGAAAAAATTTAACTCACATATGAGACATGGCACCAACTAAAAACTGCCTAACTTAAGGACTAAGGATAGACCGATACATCGGCCGGCCGATATATCGGGCTGATATTTGAGTTTTTTACTTGTATCGGCATCGGCTGATACGCACGTGGGTTCGCGGATTTATTTTTCCCTGGCACTTTTTTCATTTGAAAATATGTGGTTAAGTTGAACAAAGCTGTTGAATCCTACTGTGTACAGTAGTTGTTGTTTTATTTATGCTTCAGCTTAAATATTTGTTTATTTTATAAAGACATTACTGGAAGATTTAAGAGCACTGAACTCTTTTTTTTATTTGAATGTATAATAATAATAATAATAATAATATTCTACCTGTTCTACCTCAACTTTCCATCTTGTTTTAGTATTTTTTACTGTTCAATAAATGTTTCTTATTTTAAACTTGAGACCTGTAATATTTGTTATCATTGTGTCATTTTTTTTATGTAAATTGAGGGAGCAAAAGCAGTATCGGCCCCAAATATCGGCTCAAGAAAATCGGCAGTCCATAATCGGTCATCGGCTAAGGGTGATGGAAAAAAATCGGTATCGGCATCGGCCCTAAAAAAATCCATATCGGTCTATCCCTATTAAGGACACTTATTTAATACTGAAACCATCCCAGACACCCAATTATTGTTACTTTATATTTTTATGTAGTTTGAGTTAGAGTGGGGAAAGCACTCATTGATGCGATTACTTTGGCAAGTTGTGACACATTCTGTCTGATAGCTGTAAACACCTAAATACTGTGGGGACACTCTGTTGTTGCCATGATTCCCCATAAAGAACAACTGATCAGCAGGCTCATGTCGATGCATCAACATCCGTAAGTTGCTTTGCACTGATAATTCATGGTTGAATGTGGGCGTGTAGAGGGTGGGATCTGAGGCTCATACACGTGAAGACAATTAGTCTTCAATTAGTTGCATCTCATATGAGTCAATGCAATTTATCATGATTTGTTTTTCCAAATACCACTGCTTGTGCAATGTAACAGCTTCAGGTAACACAGCACAATCCTCACAAGATGGCGCCCATGTTCAAAAAATTTAACACAGCGTGATATCAACTTCAAATTCTCTATTGGTTGGACTGGCATGTAATCTGGCACAGTCATGGTTCCCAGAGGATGAATCCTACTGACTTAGGTGATCCCCTGACTTTGTATATAGCGCCCCCAGCAGGTCAAAGATTTCTCTTATCCTGTGAAATATCTCAACATCTACTCAATAAATTAGAACAAACGTTGGCAGAAAACATTCAATTTCAAGCGACCATGTGCAGCTTATCAACTTCTCAGTCCAGTTAGCACATATTTCCTGACCAGTCCTTATTACACACACTATTACATACATTTGAACACGCACTCTTGCTCACCAGCGGACGCATATAGTCACACACACCGGATTCATGTTAAGACAAAATAAAGGCACCAAGTCTGAAATTGATGAACACTCACAGGTTGAGAAAAAAAGCAGTGTTTTGAATTCTACAACTCCCCGAACAGCTCCGGTGAAACTGAGTTTGACTGACAGGTTGTTAGTGACAAGGTGTTGTAAACTTTCACTTCCTGCTGCTCTCTGGGCAGGAAGTGAAGTAGTGCACCTCTGACCTCTAATGACTTTGTACAGATTCTTCTCGAGACTGCACACAGTGAGATCAAGTAGGGACATTCAAAAGACACTGGAGACACTGGAAACTCTCAGAGAGATGTAGCAGGAGAGTGTACTGTGTGTACAGAGCCCAGTTTAAAAAAGAAAATAATAAAAACACTGTATAATGTAATCTTGAATAACAGGCCTGTGGAGCTACAAAGGAAAGTAAAGATGGAGAACAGTTTCAGGGTTAAAGTTATCATGGCCAACCTGTCCTCAAGAACAAACGTGACAGTTTTAACATACAGGATGTGGTGGACGAGTCTCTCTCAGACTGGACTCAAAATCAGATGACAAATCTTCAGACGGAAGAACGTCAACTTGAGTACCACTGTGTTGAAATACTGTGTTAATTTAAAGTACTGACATCAAAATATACTTTAAGTAACACCAGTTAAAATGCTCGTGCAAAATGGTGCAATTATATTGACAAATAATTCTGAATGTATTAATGTGTTGCCTCCATCACTTTAATGTTGCAACTGGTGAAGGTGGGGCTAATTTGAATTACTTTAGTTTCTGCAGGGTCGCTTGTGAATCTCCCACATGGATCAATGAAGTCTTATCTTAATGTGTTCATTAGATGTATTTTGTGTTAATCTGAATCTGCAACATACTAGTAAGTTATCAAATTAATGTGGTGAAGTAAACGGTACAATATTCGCCTCTGAATTGTCGTGGAGTAGTAGTAGAGGTATAAAGTAGCTGAAAATGAAAATATTTAAATAAAGTACAGGTACCTCAAAATTGTACTTAAGTACAGTACTCGAGGAAACTTGTGTAGTAATTTTACACCACTTCAGATTTCGGTTTTGGGCCTGTTGCCTCAACAGTGCCTCCTCTGGGTGACATCATGTTTCTGAATGAATTTACTCATCATACAATCACTGCCACTACAGTGACTGTTTGACTGGTGAGTCTGTGTCAGTGAATGTGGAATTAAATCAAATAAATTAAGAATAAATTAAAAATATAAATAAAATTATATTTAAATCAAATAAATGTATATATTTTAATACAACTGTAATTAATAATTAAATGAAATTCAACAAAAAATAATTAAATCAAAAGTTATTATTTGTTTTAAATAAACAAATATTTAAATCAAATTTAATTGAATGTAATTCAAAATTAAAAATTTATTTTATTTTATTTTTTAAGGATAGCATTAAAATAAACCAAATAGATTATCAAATCTTCATTGTCTGATGGGGTAACTCTCTACAGGTAATCTGTCAATGGTCATAAATCAGCTTTCTTCATTTGTTCAATGTGGTAACTATATTGAAAGTGCAGAGCAGACTTGTGATCGTAGGAATAATTCTTACAGACAAAATATTTCAAGTTCATCAGCACTGCAAGCAGTTTTCTCAGTGACCACGTGGAGAGTTGTGCAAACTGTCCTCTGTGGTGTAATTGGGATGTTCTGATTTGTTGGTGAGTCGATGTGATTGTTATTGACTCAGCAGTCTAATCTGTTTTTGGCATGTAGTTTGGATTTGTAGCTTATTATCAGATTCTTTACTTTGCACTGCAACTACTGCACAGCAATTCCTCCTTGGGGTGTATACAGTTTTATCTTCGCCAACAAAATATGCTTTTAAAACAACATCATTGTTGTATATTACTAAACACCTATGCAATGAGGCACATTACCTGCAGCACACTACTGACTGTGTGTAGGTCTTTGGCATCCTCTGGGCTGCCTGAACTTCAGACTCAGGAGCAACTTAACCAAAATACTTTAATAATTACTCCTAAACCAAAAACTTACAGTCAGAGTCTTAAAGTTAGAACTGACACACCTTTATTTTTAGGACTTTTCTCTGAACTCTGACAGTTATAGGAGCTACTGTAGCTTTGTGAATATACAGTACAGGCCAAAAGTTTGGACACACCTTCTCATTCAATGCGTTTTCTTTATTTTCATGACTATTTACATTGTAGATTCTCACTGAATGCATCAAAACTATGAATGAACACATGTGGAGTTATGTACTTAACAAAAAAAGGTGAAATAACTGAAAACATGTTTTATATTCTAGTTTCTTCAAAATAGCCACCCTTTGCTCTGATTACCGCTTTGCACACTCTTGGCATTCTCTCCATGAGCTTCAAGAGGTAGTCACCTGAAATGGTTTCCACTTCACAGGTGTGCCTTATCAGGGTTAATTAGTGGAATTTCTTGCTTTATCAGTGGGGTTGGGACCATCAGTTGTGTTGTGCAGAGGTCAGGTTAATACACAGCCGACAGCCCTATTGGACAACTGTTAAAATTCATATTATGGCAAGAACCAATCAGCTAACTAAAGAAAAACGAGTGGCCATCATTACTTTAAGAAATGAAGGTCAGTCAGTCTGGAAAATTGAAAAAACTTTAAATGTGTCCCCAAGTGGAGTCGCAAAAACCATCAAGCGCTACAACGAAACTGGCACACATGAGGACCGACCCAGGAAAGGAAGACCAAGAGTCACCTCTGCTTCTGAGGATAAGTTCATCCGAGTCACCAGCCTCAGAAATCGCAAGTTAACAGCAGCTCAGATCAGAGACCAGATGAATGCCACACAGAGTTCTAGCAGCAGACCCATCTCTAGAACAACTGTTAAGAGGAGACTGCGCCAATCAGGCCTTCATGGTCAAATAGCTGCTAGGAAACCACTGCTAAGGAGAGGCAACAAGCAGAAGAGATTTGTTTGGGCCAAGAAACACAAGGAATGGACATTAGACCAGTGGAAATCTGTGCTTTGGTCTGATGAGTCCAAATTTAAGATCTTTGGTTCCAACCGCCGTGTCTTTGTGAGACGCAGAAAAGGTGAACGGATGGATTCCACATGCCTGGTTCCCACTGTGAAGCATGGAGGAGGAGGTGTGATGGTGTGGGGGTGTTTTGCTGGTGACACTGTTGGGGATTTATTCAAAATTGAAGGCACACTGAACCAGCATGGCTACCACAGCATCCTGCAGCGACATGCCATCCCATCCGGTTTGCGTTTAGTTGGACAATCATTTATTTTTCAACAGGACAATGACCCCAAACACACCTCCAGGCTGTGTAAGGGCTATTTGACCAAGAAGGAGAGTGATGGAGTGCTGCGGCAGATGACCTGGCCTCCACAGTCACCGGACCTGAACCCAATCCAGATGGTTTGGGGTGAGCTGGACCGCAGAGTGAAGGCAAAGGGGCCAACAAGTGCTAAACACCTCTGGGAACTCCTTCAAGACTGTTGGAAAACCATTTCAGGTGACTACCTCTTGAAGCTCATGGAGAGAATGCCAAGAGTGTGCAAAGCAGTAATCAGAGCAAAGGGTGGCTATTTTGAAGAAACTAGAATATAAAACATGTTTTCAGTTATTTCACCTTTTTTTGTTAAGTACATAACTCCACATGTGTTCATTCATAGTTTTGATGCCTTCAGTGAGAATCTACGATGTAAATAGTCATGAAAATAAAGAAAACGCATTGAATGAGAAGGTGTGTCCAAACTTTTGGCCTGTACTGTACAGCTCCTGGACCATCAGGCTGCTGCCACAGAAATACTCAAACCTTAAGATCCATATGATGATGGATGAAGGCACTGCACAAATCACATCTTTGTTTTTGTCTCATGAGTCAAAAATAAGCACTGTTTGGGTCACAGTGAGTAAAAGAGGTGAAGAAGGGATGATTCTAGAGGGATAAGACACAAGTGTAACAGAAAATTACAGTGCACAGTGATGGTTAACCAAACCCCACTCGACACCACAAACACTCGAGTCCTGAAAGGAGAATCCAGGGAGGTTTGTTGTCTGCTGTGGGAGGTGTGCATCTATCAAAGCATGTCAGCGAAGGTCATCACACTGGTTAAACTAGATAATATGAAAAAATGGGAAATGCTCTGTCACTGTAGGGTGAAGGAGGAGGAGGAGGAGGCGGAGGAGGAGGAGCACTCCTGGCTGGCTTGACTTTATGTTTGACCTTTTCGGGAAGGAGAACTAATCCTTGAATATAATAGACTGTAAGATATGGAAAATGACTGCGCTGTTATCTGCGTTACCCTGGAGACCATCAGCAGCACCCAGGGCTGCTGCAGCTGGCAAGTTATTAAGCATCCAGTTTGTATATAATGGAAAAATACCTTTTCTGCCATAACTGGCCACTACTCCCCACACACTCATGCACAATGCTTTAACACTACAATGGGCTCCTCTTCATTCTTTGTGCCTACAGGACACTGATTTTGTAAACCTTTGTGTGAAGTGTGCAACTACAGCTTTTGTGGTGGTGGTGTGTGGGGGAGGGGGGGGGGGGGGATGTTGAGTTGGGATTTTTTTTTCAAGATGTTTTCCTTAATCATGAAGTGTTTTTTAATTCTAAGACACCAGAAATTGGTAATTAAGTTTCTCTTAATTGAAATGTGGTCTATGTTTTAAGGAAATTATTTTATAAAAATAAGAGATAAAGGGTTATGGTAAGAAATTTTTGTCAATTTTGACTTCATTCAGTGGCCTAATCAAATCATCCTCGCTGTTTTCATGATGTCAGGAAACACAATGCTTCAGGAACAGCCACATAAAGTGCTGGAAGATTTCGACTATGATAAAAAAAATAAAATGAAAATAAAATCAATCCCACACTCCTGGCCTATGAGTTTCAAATATCAAGAACATCTAACACGGCCTGTTTGTAACCAGACCGCTTTACACCCGTGGTTTAATACCGTGTGCTCGCATTTGGCATTTGCAAAAAATTCCCAACACATGAAAACATCATTCAAATATATTTTTCTCAGTGGGTGGAAGCGGCTGCGTCTGTTTAACTCTTATCCAGCAAAATCCAACATGAAAGAAATAAGATACCACAATAAAGAACCGGAACCTCAGATGGCTCCCACAGATAACCTAAAAAAATAATGGGAAAAGCGAGCTGTATTTATGCTGTCGAAAATACACCGAATAAAGACTTTGCACATGCACAACATTTAACTTGTAAATAATAGTCAACACCATGCTCTCCCCCCTCCTCTGTGCAGGCCCCTTCCTCTAATCTATCTATCTATCATTTACACAGATCTGCTCCAGTAAATGATGCATTCCCTGCATTAGATGTATTTGTTGTGCGAGTTTGAAAAGGCGGCGATAATCTGGGAGAGAGAGATAAGAAATGCCATTTATTCCGCGGCACTTTGGAGCCTATTTCCTGGGCCGATCAGCCCCCATTCTCCCCGACACCTCCAGCAGCTCGCTGATAACGATTAGGCTATTTATTATCTTCACAAAGAACAAAGATTAGCCAGCACCGATGAAAAATTACCCCGGGATGGGTTATAATCAGAGGGACCCAAGGATCCTAGCAGCATTGGATTTCTCTTTCAATCTGGGGGAGACACACACACACACACACACACACACACACACATGCACGCGTCAGTGTAAGGTGCTCCTAGTGCAGAAAAGCATACAAAATATTTATAACAAGCAAATAAACACCACAATAGCTTATATTAGTGTGATAAAAATAATTACTTAAATGTAATTAGGCTGTCATTAAGATTAATACTCACACTAAACGTCTATATTACCTATCTATTGTCATTTTTTGTATAATACACAGTGACATTTCATTTTTATCTTTATTATGGGGTAAAACCACTTCCTTTCAATGGCAGTCACATAATGAGATTCCCAGAGCTGAATCAGGCTGCGACCTCTCTCTTTCTCCTCAGCTCGTGTGAGAAAAAGACGAAGAAGAAGGAGAAGGAGAAGAAGAAGAAGAGGGGCGGATTGAATTAATGTCAAATCCTAAAATGGAAGTGGATGTTCGCCGCCGATAAGGTTTTATCGCCACGCCAGATCAAAAGGGCTCACACTCAAAGCATGTGTATTTGCACATTATCATGCTGATGAGCTCTAATGCTGCCACACTCTCCGTCCCTCCAGTGTGTTCCGCTTTTCTTCAGCCTGTACGGTGGATTTCCTCTTAATGCTGCTTGAAAGAAATCATTGTCTCCGTGTAAATAATGACATTCAGCTCTTTACGTTGCAGCCTGGTTTAAAAAAATAGATAAATAAAGAAAGAAAACAGATTTATCTGAACATATTAATCATGTAAAGCTGCAGTATATCATGGACTTGGAGTGGGACTATTAAACTCTGTTACTGTGGGATAGATAGATAGATAGATAGATAGATAGATAGATAGATAGATCAAATTTGCACTTTTCTGACATGTTGGACTTTTTTTGCAAGTGCAGAGCTACAAATTCCAATTAAAAAGTTTCTGAAAAACAGTGCACAGCAAGCTCCTTATTTTCTAATTTTGTCCATGCGTTAATGCCCTAACTGCAGAGTTCAAGATGATCGAAATGCTTTGCCACATTTTTTCCTGCATAGCTCGCAAAAATGTGCGTAAACGAAACGTGTTTGCCTGCGTGTGTTTATGCAAGAGGAATTTTCACACTGACAACATCTGAGTTATCTAATCTGATCATAATCTGAACTGTAATCTCTATATAGTCCACCTTGGCACTGTAGTTTGCCACGCATGTGCTCGTGGAAATCTCAGCAGAGTCACGAGGATGTACTTGATGTATTATTAATGCTGCCACAGTGTAAATATCAGTTGCAGTGTCCTTCCTCGAGTTCATCCGCTGGGACTGCAGCAGACTCCGGGCAACCCCTCTCCCTCTCTTTCTCTCACTCCTTCTCTCTTCTTCTCTCTCTCTTGAAAAAGTTCATGTCCTGATCCTGATTTTTTTTTTTCTTTTCTCTAAGATGCACTGACGTCAGGAAACGGCGTCTAGCAGGCGGCAGCGTAGGCCTGCCGGGGCTGCACGCGTTCCCTCTCCAATTATTGTCTGTCAATCATGCGCGAGGAGAGAGGAGGGGAGGCAGGGACAGAGATCTGAAAAGGCAGTCTGAACTTTTTAACCATTAAACTGTATAAAAAACAACACACAAGAAATCAGGCCAATAAATACTCACGTTAAATTCCTTTTTTCCCCAATTGAATATAAAATAAATGGGTGAATAATTAACCTTATCCAACTAATATCATTAGTGGAGAGTTTTATGTAACACAATATTTATTCAGACTGTTTACTCTAGTTTATAACAATACTAATGTGCAGGGACATTGCCACATCTAAAGGAACTGTTCCACATTTATTTCACTGATTAAAGTTTCTTTGGCGCATGAGATGAAGTGTGTTAGGGGCAGTTAGTGTGACTGTAGGGTTACAAAACAGCTCCAAACAGCAGATAAATATTAAAATATATCCAGTACAATGAAAAGAGGTGGGTATTACTGACATGTAGTTCCAGCTGGTGTGTTTACAGTGGGATTTTTTATTTAAATTCACTGTTGCTAGATATAATAATCATTGTCTGTGGCTGCCAGGCTGTGGAATATATACTGAAATGCAAGGGCGTAGGTTTTGTTTCAACATTGAGGGGGACACACGTGAAAGGGGGGTTTGGGAAAGAAAATGTTGAGCATCAAACATTAGATTTTCCTGCACTCTGGACTGAAGAAGCCTCTTGGATGAGAGGCGAAACATCTTCAGGAAGTCCAGCTGCCTATGATATAGCACTGAAGATTACATTGACCTGGATGACTGAGAATCCTCACTGACATCCTGCACTCAGGTGAATTTTTATGCATCAATTTGGGACTTTTCTGCTTCGAATCAAGGTGTACATATGATGTAATTTTGTCAAAATAAAAGTCATATTATGGGGAAATATAACATCAATTCCAAAAAGTACAACAAAGTCAAACTACAGGCCTGTCTCTCCACATAGAAGCATCTCAGAGATTGTTTGGTGTGGAGGGAACCGCCTCTGAGGTTTTGCAGAGGTGCTGTGCAATTGGCTGAGTCCAAGCTTTAATGGGGGCTCCGCCCCTGCTTGACAAGCCTGGCCCCGCGCTGTCAGCCACAGTCATACGTGTTGCTTTAAGTCCCAGTGGACGGAGTTCACTCTGACAAACACCAGCCGAGAAGTGGAGAGGACCTGCAGCAGCAGCTAAAAACAGAAGGGGACAGTTTTCCAAAGAGGCTCGAGCTGATCGAAGTGTGTAGATAAAATAAGACTGAGAAAGGTACAGCGTGTTTGTCCTGCTGGGTGAAGCATCTGAGTGGTGTTGTTGAGGCGTTGTGGATGAGTAGTGAGGAGAGTGATGTGGTAGTAAATATGGTGGCTGGGATGTTTTTTTTAATCTGAAGTTGCACCACATGAGCTCTGCGTCCAGAGCACTGATGCTTACATCAACACCCTTTAAAATATTAACATCTGATGTTTGCTTGTTGCAGGTTTCCAGTGTCAAACTCGACTCCATGTCCGGGAGAGGAGAGGAATTAAAGTCAGAGGAAACACAAGAACAAAACACTAGTATTCTACTGTAAATGGACACAGTGAAGATCTCGTAAAGGGACACATAATTCAGACCATCTTGTGTCCTCTCCCTGGATATTTGTTCACTCTGCGTAAAGCGCGCGTACAGAGAAGCCACAGAGATGGATGTAGCGGCGGATCAGCCCCGCTGGATGCACCACCACGCCGTGCTGAACGGACAACACCCAGACTCTCACCACCACCACAGCCTGGGGCACAACTACATGGAGCCCACGGCGCAGCTGCTGCCTCCGGATGAGGTGGATGTTTTCTTTAATCACCTGGACTCACAGGGAAACCCGTATTACCACAACCCTGCCAGGGCCAGGGTGTCCTACAGCCAAACGCACGGTAAGATGGAGCTGTGACACAACGGTGCAACTTAGGGAAGGAACTCGTAGCTGGTTATAGCATGAAAAATATCAGCTGTAAAGTAAAAGTGGATATTTTTCTGTAAATAATCGCCTGTGTAGTTTAGTTTTTATGATAGTTGGCAGGTCATTTTATCTCAGTCAGAGTGTGACAGTTTTCTGCTGATTGAAACATAGATTAAAATGTGATTAAAATGTTTTCTGGCCTTGTGCATAACTACATTTCCTGCTCGTGAGTCTAATAAAATGAATTTAAATACAGTTTTGTGATTTAAAAATGTTATAGAATCACCCAAGAAAAAAGCATGCAATTGCATTAATGTTTTCAATGCATATTTTAGTTTAGTAAATATTTGTTTAATTGTGGTTTATTTTTGTGGATTTGTGTGATATTTGTATACCTTATTTGCAAGTTTAAATCAGGCAGTGTCCCAGTGAATCAACAAGTCTCGGTTATTTTTGCATCCACACTTCCACGCGACGTAAAAACACCCCACAGTTTCTGTAAATGCTGAATCAGCCTGTCATCACCTGTATCTATAATAAATAGTCTGCTCTTTGTGTCGTCTCTCAGCTCGTCTGACGGGGACTCTCATCCACAGCCCGGGGATCTCATGGCTGGACGGAGGCAAAGCAGCCCTGTCTGCGCACCACCACCACAACGCCTGGGCCGTCAGCCCCTTCAGCAAGCCCAGCCTGCACCACCCGGGCTCCGCGTCCCCCGGCGGCCTCTCCGCGGTCTACCCTTGCAGCAGCAACTCAAACACGGTCTCCGCGTCCTCGTTAACGCCGCCGTCCCACTCCAGCCCGCATCTGTACACTTTCCCTCCAACGCCGCCAAAGGACGTATCACCGGACCCCGGGGCCGCGTCTCCCTCCGCCACCAGGATGGACGAGAAGGAATCTATCAAATACCAAGTGTCGTCGTTATCGGAGGGGATGAAGATGGAGGGCTCCAGTCCGCTGAGGAGCAGCCTGGCCTCCATGAGCACTCAGACCACCTCCACCCACCACCCCATACCGACGTATCCCACCTACTCTCTCCCAGCGGCGCACGAGTACGGCAGCAGTCTGTTTCACCCCGGCAGCCTGCTGGGAGCATCATCCGGCTTCACCTCCAGGAACAAAGGCAAAACACGGTCCTGCACCGGTGAGTCCACCAAAAACACACCTCACACTCGTCCCCAAATATAAAAGAAATTAAATCTGAAAATATTCACACAGTAGGCTGTTAGAGGATGTTATCTAGTGTCCTATAGCGTCAGTGGAAATTAAACCAAACTAAAACTAAATGAGACAATAGAAGTGCTCAATGCATTTTAAAAAATATCCTGCAGCACTCTACTGTACATAATATCTATATATATGTGATGCAAATATGAGTTTATTAACCCTATAATGTAGCTTTGTATTGTTTTGTTTTCGTGCCAAATTCATAATTCATACTACTCTGTAAATATTCATATAAGAGGATTATTTCACAATCTACACACACAAATAAACACATTTAAACTGCCTTTTAATTAAAATAAAATGGTTTATGAATCTTAGCAAACAAAGCAGATCTATGGTTATTATCTCACAACTCTTAATGAGCCTAAAATTATCTATATAGATTTTTTTTGAGTATTAAAAGAGACATGTATTAAATTAAAAAAACATCCCGTGAAAGCCATTTAACATATTCCAAATATAACCAGATTATTATTATGATTCTATTTATCCTGTGTGACCGTAAACGCAGCAACATCAACGTGCAGACTGTGATTTGAGCATCATCACCGCCTTTATCATTTTTGGAAATTGTATTATAATAATAATAATAATAAAATAATGGTATTTTCCCCCACTACATGTTTGCAGAGGCCTAAGCCAGCACTCGACAGTCCTCCGACACAGAGCGACTTTGATAATCCTCTTTTGTTAACCGTGACTCTGTAATTACGCCTGAGCTGGCTGCAGCAGCACACTGAACTGGAACCAGCCCAGAGGTGTGAAAGGAAGATCCGCGGGTGCACGGAGCCAAAAACCTCAGTATTTAGGCTAGGAGTCTCTTCTCTGTTACATAAGACAGTAATACATTGTCCTGATTGTTATTTGATTACAGAGCAGGAGACTCCCAGCTTCAGCCTGACTGTGCTTAACCAGTTTGTTATCAGGGAGACAGAGCAGGGTGACCTAAACTCAGAGTGACTTGTTTTTATTAAATAAGAGCTAACTGGCTGCAAAATGTAGTTTTATGACTTCACTATAATTTTAGGTTATATGACGAGATGATTGGTGTTATAAAGTTACACATATTTTCTTTTTAATGTTTTTTTCTGCCCATGAGGAAGGGTAAAAGGTATCCAACTCACATCTACTCATTTATTTTGGAAAGTAAAATTAAATGGCTCTGTTTTTTTATAATAAAATATATATTCTCCTCCATCAGGTTGTTTAACAGGACATATATTTTATAGGAGTGAAGCATTAGTGCTGAACTGATGTTTAAGAGCAACTGATTATACATCTTCAGCTTTTATCTGTTGTGTGCTTCTGTTAATGCTCAATATATTCCAGTATACTACACAAAGACACTGTTTCTTTGTCTTTACCCTCACAAACAAAGAGTCAGAGGGTAATAAAAGTTAAATACAACATGTACTTTAGTTTATAATTGAAGGTGCTGCATGTGGAAATGCATTGCTTATACTGTGTCCACACATATGCACATAATTAATTTAGAAAAGTGCCAGTAAATGTAAAATTAATTCCTGTTAGAAAAGGTAAATCTTTACAATTTGGTCACACAATCATCATAATAATAATAATAATAAAATCTAGATCAAAAGGCAGAGTGGATTTGTATTCCAGACAGGTATCAGATTTGATATCTCCAACATCTCTGTGTGTTCTTCTTCAGAGGGCCGTGAGTGTGTAAACTGTGGAGCCACCTCGACGCCCCTGTGGAGACGTGACAGCACCGGACACTACCTGTGCAATGCCTGCGGGCTGTACCACAAGATGAACGGCCAGAACAGACCGCTCATCAAACCCAAACGCAGGCTGGTGAGTCCCATCAGTGGGGGCAGTGAATGAGTGTGTGTGTGTGTTTCTGTGAATGTGTGTGTGTGGTTGTGGCAGTAAATAAAAAGAGTGTGAGGTGGAGGGAGAGGGGGAGGAGGTACAATTCCAGGAAAGTTATATTTTCCCAATCAGTTTCCAGGAATTGTGTTTGTCGCTCACCTCCTGCTCCTTCATGCTTGGGCTGTGAGCAGAGTGAGACTATCTGTGTTGTTTCTCTTATCATTATTACTGCGACTTCTGATACTGTCATTGATAGCAGGGCCAGCACCCCATCCCTCAGAACAACACAGGGCCTCGCTGACACTTTATGGCTCATAATGCTGCTGTGGATTGCTTTTTTTAATTTGTGGAGCAAGTCAAAGAATTTATTTTGACTTGTGAGCAGCTGACTGTCAGTGTCCAGCGAAAACAATGTGTATGCATGATGATGATGTTTTAATTTTTTAAATAAACCAAAAAATAAAGTGTTCATTTTTTGGTTGAGAAAATGTAAGCCATTAAAAAGCCACTGGATTTTGTAAAGATATATTGTCACCAACCTTCACCTCATGAAAAGTTGACTTTTTTTTTTTTTAAAAGGGCAGTGAGAGTCTGTCTCTGCAGGGGACAGAGCAGTTTGGGAGTTATTTCCCATCATGAACTGCTTCAAGCTTCAATGTTTCTGGGAGTCAGATACCACATGTCACACTCATGACACACTTTAAAACTGTTTAAACACATAAACCATTGATTGCAAATGTTCTACCTGGCTGGGGGAGTCACAACCTTAATGAAATATAATTTGAATTAAATACTAGAAGCATCAAGCATACTATAAACTATTTAAAAATATATATGGCGTTTTTTGGGACTTTTGCTAAAATAATGATTGACACAAAATAATTATTCCTCCTATTTGGTCATTTTCTGAACAATTTCAAAATAAAGCAATAGCCTGTATTTGCAGCATCAGTGTATTCATGTAACCATGTGCACCAGCTGTGTTTGAAATGAGGACAGTATTTGCAGAGTCAACAGACACTGCTCATTAAATCAGTGGTATTCTATTAACAGTGTGTACGGCACTGGGCCATGATGAGACTTATGAAAATGGTTTGAAATAGATTTATTGAAGGAATCCTGGACGAATGAGCTTGCAAAAAGCGAGACAATAGAGACAAAAGCAGCATTTAATCTAATATGATTACGTACAAGAAAAAAGTGCGCATCTACACGGTAATTAAGGGAAAAAGGTCAATCGACAAAAGGCTGCCGGTGAGAAAATATTATTCCAATTGACAAAAGACATACTTAAGCGAATTTTGGGATTATAATTTAAAGTCAAACATTCAGAAAAATAACAGATTTGTATCGACCTGGTCAGTGTGTTTGTTGACGCATGCGGGCTGATGTGAGTCTGCACCGCTGCGACAAACAGCTCTCATCCATCGCTACTGACCTGCAGGACTCTGTGCGCACACAGCTGTCTGTTCCACACAAAATATATGAGCGTTTCATTTCAGCGTCTGTTGGCCATAATAGCATATAATACAGCCATATATCAGGCCTGGTTTCCGTAGCTCGCAGTGCTCCACAGCGCCTTGTGTTCAGTGGCAGCAGCCTTCCAGTTGTTTCCTGTCCGGATATCTGACCGGTCCAGATAAAGCAGCGGAGCCAGCGCCTGTTTCCTCCTGCGGCCTCCTAACTATAGGCTCAGACCTCAGCTCACAGTGGTCAAGCTCTGCGTCCACCTCCACCTCAGCCACACAGAATGCGCAACACAGCGAACATTTAGAAAGAAAGAAAGGGTTGGGCAAGTTATGGAGGCTGATGTTTGACGCAGCAGGGCAGGGCACTTGGTTTTCAGAGTTTTCATGGGGGAAATAACTTCGGGGTGATGATTATACAAATAAAATAACTAAGTTATTTCATGGTTTGTTGGAAAATACACTGATAAGAACGTTTTAACTGAGGGTGCAGATTAATGTATTCATTTCCTGGAAATTAGACCTAGCATAATATAATCTTTATAAACTAGTACTGAGCTTTGTGCATGTGAACTGAATATTTGTATTTAAGATTCCACACGTGATTTATTGTACAGACATTTTCATTTAAAATCTGCTGTTAAAATATTGAGGTAACTTTAGTTGATTAATCGATTTGTCACTGCAGAGAAGATTAATTAACAATTGTAATAATAAATCATTAAGTCATTTTTTTAAAGCAAAAGTTAAAAGTATTTACTGGTTACAGCCTCTCAAATGTGAATATGTTTTGTTTTCTTTACTAATTTATGATAGTAAACTGAATATCTTTGGGTTTTGGACTATTAATCCAACAAAACCAGACATTTTAAATCGTCACTGTGGCCTCCAGGAATCTGTGATTTGCATTTTTTTGTATTTTTGCTGACGTTTTATGAGTCCAGTAATTAATATATGAAGTAATATATATCTGATTATTGTTAGTTGTAGCCCCAATACAGTGATAACCATCTTACGGCCTGCAAAAGGGTGCCAGGTGGCCCTTTTTCTAATTCACATTACTATATATACATATAGTGTGTACTTTGAATGTAAATAAGGTCCTAGACTGTATATAAGAGGCATCAAAATAGAGTTTATTTATCAAAAACAGAGCCAGACTCTTGAATCCTAGAAATGCCTCTGTGTAAACCTGACCTGTGCGGGGCTGCTGCATCTCGCCCCTAGCCTCCTGTCATTTTGCAAAAGTGGCCCCCGAGCAAAGCAAGTAGAGTATTCCTGCCTTAATATCATTAAACAGTAAAAGTTAATAGATTAGAAAGTAAAACAAATCTCATACAGACAGAAACAGACTGTTATATGTGTTCTCAAACTGCCCTGTGCTGTGTCTGTGCTGCTGAGCTCTAATCAAAGCTTAACATCTCTCCACAGTCTGCTGCCAGACGAGCAGGCACCTGTTGTGCTAACTGTCAGACGACCCTCACCACACTCTGGCGGCGCAACGCAAATGGAGACCCCGTGTGCAATGCCTGCGGCCTCTACTATAAACTGCATAACGTAAGTCTTTGACTGCTTAACGCCAAGTTGGGCCCGGCAGGGTCAAGTAGACGGGAAGTAGGCAGGCAGGTCACTCTGATTGTTGGGGGATAAGAGAGAGTGAGAGTGAGGGCCGTTCTACTCTCAGACACTGTTGGACTGGTCGGTGTTTTCTTTCTTTGTGCTTTATTGTTTCCATGGTAGGCGTAATCCCCTTGAGAGTCACAATGGTGGGACTGTTGTTGAGTGGGACCGCCACAAGGCTCCATATGAATAGCATTAAGACCGGAGGCATCAACATAGATAACAGGGACTGGGGATGGATATTTTAAAGGATGAATCTGATCATATTTTATGTACTTTTTTTTATTGTTAACAAATCCCATAAATCACACAAACAATTATTGTCTGTGTAGCGAAAGCCAGAAAAAGCTTATTTCCTTGTACCATAGACTGCCACTGTTGTCCAAAAAACTATTAAAAAACCTTAAGGAGCCACACAATGCTACTTACACTGTTCTGATGTCAGATATACTACAGCTCCAGTTGTGTATTAATCCACAGCTGAAAACAGTCTCCAACAAATGCACTATTTACTCTTCTTTATGTAAAGTTGGCTATAAACTACAGTGCCCAGCTGTTTTAGGGACTTATTTAGCCTTTTAAAAATTTGAAAATATACCCTAATAACCAATTTTTTTCCATTTACATTCTTAGTGGGAACCAAGGGGTTTGGGGCTAAGTGCCACAGACAGGATGGGAAAGTAGAAAAGTACTCAGGGATGGTCTAATGCATTGTTGGTTCTGAGCTGCGGTCGAATACTCAAAGAAATTACGTACTATATGTTTTCCTAAACACTTTCCCTTGACCTCGAAGAGTCAAAAGGTCAAGAATTTATGAGGACTGAAAAAAAGACAACCAGTCTCACTTACATACGTAATTATGCATTAGCGGATGTTGTTGATTTGAGTCTGGTTCTGTGAAACTACAATGTTCTGAAGATGGAGGACTAAAAGCACATCGTAGATACTTTGCGTGTTGTTTCATGCAGGCTTTATTAATGTAGAAAACCTGGTGAAACATATGACGTCATGGTTGGAATTAAAATAAAGAAGGAATATAGACGACCAGTGACAGAAGCAAAACAACATGGCTGTCATATCGAGAACTGTTACTGACGCCCACCCCTCTGTCCACCCATAGTTATCAACATAAATCCGTTTTAGTAGGATTCTATGAAAAAAAAAAAAGATTAAATGTTTGTGAGATAGGTCCGACTGTTCACGTTGGTTTTCATGAACACTCAGATGGTGCATCGCTTTAAATTTCCTTTCCTTTCGTAAAGGATGGTCCAATGTACCCTAAGGTAGGGGAGATAACAAAGGCATTGAAACCCCTTTCCTTAGCATTTAGAGAATTCAACTAGCTCTTATCATGGCTGCTGCTTTCGACTGAAATACATGTAACACAGATGCGGCGCGACATGTTTGCTGCAACAGGCCCACAGTCGAGCCGTCCATTATAATCAACTGAAGCGGTTACACTGACTATGGAAACTGCACATGCTCGCGTGGGCCTTGTGTGGCTCCTCTCTAATTTTACGTGGCTGTTTTAATTCTCTATGACCCTCGAGCAGGTAAAAACTACACAGAATCAATCCTTTTAAAGATGGATAAAATGAATACCTCAGTGAAATGTGAAGAAATGTGAAGCAGTAGAGCAACTTGTGTGTGTTTTTACGTTTCACATTAAAATATATCAATCAAATCAATGCATCTCGTTGTTAAAACACTCCAGTTAATTGATTCAGTACAAGTTTAAATAGTGGATGCTTCCAAACCCTGCAAAAACAACTGCATTATTACTTGTCAAAAGACTCAATATGCACACAGTGAAGATGGCAGCAACCACATGCTAAAGAAACAGAGCCTGTGTAGCAGGTAAGAAAGCTACGAAATGCGTCAGGTGGCGTCACTTCGGGTCGCGCTCATGCCTCATGTAATTCAGCCGTTATATACGTTAGATAGGAACCTTCCCAAGAAAAAAAGACTGTTCGACCGCAGCTTTGGTCTTCTCATGGGATTGGACAACAACAAAAATATAGAATATTGTTATCCTTTAAGGACATAGCAAACTTA
Organism: Epinephelus lanceolatus; assembly: GCF_041903045.1. NCBI lineage: Eukaryota > Metazoa > Chordata > Actinopteri > Perciformes > Serranidae > Epinephelus > Epinephelus lanceolatus. Next base: position 24,918,701 of record NC_135734.1, on the reverse strand, counting down.
AACTATTTGTTGACACAATATTCCTAATTTCTGGGTTTGAACTTTCCCTCCAAAGTTTCACCAGATCCCTCACCTCCTCACTTCTCCCTCTCCACACAGGTGAACCGGCCTCTGACCATGAAGAAGGAGGGAATACAGACACGCAACCGAAAGATGTCCAACAAATCAAAAAAGACCAAGCGGGGCTGCGACAGCTATGAGGAATTTACCAAAAGCCTGCACGACAAGAGCTCCCCCTTCAGCTCTCTGGCCGGACATATGTCCATGGGCCACCTGCCACCTTTCGGCCACTCTGGACATATGCTTCCCACGCCCACCCCGATACACCCCTCCTTTGGGCACCCGCACCACTCTAACATGGTGACGGCCATGGGCTGAGAGGGTGAGGAGAGGGGCTAACGTACAGGAACACTGGGGGAACCTGAGATGGTTGTGTGAACTGAGGACTCACTAGAGGACAGTGTGTACAATGTTACAGACATGCAGTTTGTGTGTCTTCATCTTGATTGTCTCTTGATTGATTATGCCAATGGTATGTTGGAGAACAGATGTATCATGGGAGGAAACAACCTTTTTACTCCTTATCTATAGGTACCTATTTTGATTGTGGAAGACAGAGAGCGATATTCTGCTTCCTGTCATCCAGGCACCCACATGTAAACACAAAAATGTCATTGCACCTCATAGTTTTGTTGCCGCTGACAGCCTGACTGACTGCAGTGTGGCTCAGTATGTGCCGAACAGGTTTATAGTAACTGTGAATATTGTAAATGTGTGAGACCGATGGGGACGTCCCCGGCAAGGGAAATCACCTTCGCAACTTTAAATGAAAATATGCTGGAATTTTTTTTTTTTTTTTTTTTTCTTGCTTATGGACAATTTTAAAGGAATTTTCACAAAAGAAAGAAAGCAAACAAAAAAGGTTTATGAATCCTAATTTGACACTGTTTATTATAATTATTGTTATTATAATTATTATTGTTATTCAGATAATTTATTTTCACTGCCTTTTGTTTTCTTTTACTATATCACCTGAATCGTAATATGGATACTGTTATCCCACTTATGAATATATTTTTAGCTGAAGCGCTTTCTTTGAGCTGGTCAACATTTATACTTGTAAGAAATAAAGAGATCAAGTTCAATATCCAATCTGCTCCTTCTATTTAATATCCAGTATTCAGTATTTAAGTCTTTAACATGACAACAGACACAGACATTCATCTGGCTAATTGTGGCATCCTGAACTGCTGAACATATACAGTTACAAACCTCTCTCTTCATGAATGCACACTTATTATTAATACAATTAAAAGCTACAATTTCAATAACACCTATTTGTTTCTTTGTTCCATTTCAAAGGCCTTTACACACTGGAATGTGACGAATAAACGACTCGTGAATGCCTAATGCTCAAATATTTTGCACCAAAAATATCCACACCGGCAGTAATGCCAATTTGCAACAGTGACAACAGGTCTGCCTTTATCTAGACGTGGTCACGTGACATCTGCTCTGCACAATGTGATTCGCTGATACTTTTATTTGGTGCCAAAGCTCAGAAAAATGGACCTGTTCCAAAATAAAATGATGGCACTTTTTCCTTGCATAACATTCGTGTTCTGTGTGGAAAAAAACACCAGTTCGAAAAAATATACTGATATGAGAATTAATCACGTGAAAAAAACGGCCCCGGTGTGCAAGGCCTTAATAATGTTTTAGGTTTATCGTCTGTGCATCAAATGATCGGATACTTTTACAGAAATACACTTATGCGCTTTCTTACAAGATGAGAGGATTAATACCATTTTCATTTTTGTACGGGAAATATGAAGCTACAGCCAGCAGCCTGTTAGCTTAGCTTAGCATAAAGACTGGAAACAGAGGGAAACAGCTAGCCTGTCTCTGTGCAAAGGCGACAAAATCCACCAGCCATCATTTATAACTTTCTTCCACTGATTTCCTGGAGTCCCGGAAGTTACTGCGCCAAGCCAAGAAATAATCAAATTCATAAACTGCTGTAAAACCACAGGGCATCGTGTTAAGTCTTTGAAAAAGACGAGCTTCGGAGGTGCAGATAGGTGGATTTATCTTTGGAAAGCTCCTTGTTAGCTTTGTCCAGTCGTTATGCTAGGATAAGCTAACCACCTGCTGGCTGTAGCTTCATATTTACTGTACGAAAATATGCATGTCTTGGGATAGTGAAGGCATGACTGGCCTTTGATTGGCCAGTACTTATTGCTCTGGTTGGTTGGTCAGGTTAAGGCAAGAGGAGTGAGACTGGTGAGGGTTTGAATAAGAATGTCAGGGTGAACTAAGCTGAGGCAGAGTAAGGTAGAGGGTAACACCTAAGCCATCCTAGGAATATACGCTTACCGTCGACATTACGTGATGACCCCCTAATCAGCCTTATGATTCAGTGCCATATAAAATGCTTTATTTTCTGTTCTCTCAGCTCACATGTGACTGTGTATGTTTGCTAAAGAAAGTGCTCTTTGCTTTGTCTTGTACACATTGTGCACATTGCCATTTTTTTATAATCGCCACGGTGTGGGAATTTATGACACATAAGGGTTTTGATCTGCCCATGGGAAGAATGAACATGTAAAAGTCTGTCTATTCTTGATTAAAAGCTGTTTTCACTGTCTACCTTTCTCTCTTTAGAACATGACATTACATTTCTCCAACTCTCTTTTTCCGACTTTTATCTCGTTTCGTCTCTCTCGTATATACGTCTCACTCACTGGAGTCGCAATCATGTGAGATGATTAACACATGCAGTTTGTCAGTGAGTTTCCTGGGCTGCTAAATCAGTGCTACAAATGCTGCGCTGGTTAAAACAGAAACACTGCTTGCTGACTATAGACACAAGAGTGGTACCAATCTTTTCATCTAAATCTCAGCAACAAAGTATGAAAGCATATCTCCCAAAAATTTCAGACTATCCCTTCAACAATTTTTGGCATATAATGTCACCATGTGAAGAACATCTTGCAGCTTAAAGAGGGGGAAACACCATCTACAGTACAACTTTCTATTAGCCTCTATATCTGGACTTTTTCCCAACACTTCTACGATCCTGCCAGAGTCAGAGAGTCCATGCTTACTATCTACTACCTGTCCTACAAAGCTGAAAACCTGGTGGCCACTGCATACTGTTGATAGTAAAGACACCATATAAACCGTGCTGTGATGACTGAGAAATCTTATGTCCCATTCAGAGCAACTCTACAGCCTTAACTTTATTAAGACAGAAAAATACCACAACATCTTTGCATTAACAAAAGCTGCCTCAGTTTTATTTATCACACTATAAAAGGATCATGTTTATTGACTGGGACTGGGACCATATGTAACTCTCAAACAATCTTGCCTGCATAATAAATCATTCCTATCCTCTCCTTTGAGGACAATCTTCCCCTTGTTGACATGCAGAACCACTTTCTAATAAATAGGTTACTTCACTGAGCAGTGGAGATTAGTGCTGTTGACAGAAACTGAGCAGGTTGAGCCATATGTTCCCACAATTACTTAACCAGTTGCATCTGCTCATTGGATAATACTCTTATGACATTGTCCTTCTCATTATCTGTTACATGATTCTTTCTTACTGTGATATAAGACGTATCCTTTTACACATGAACCCTTTGACTATAAATGATGTAGATTTGACATCACTGCTGACCATCTTATGTTTATGATATCTGAATGTGATTTTCCTCCTTCACAAGCAGTCATTGCTCTAAAATATGAAGATGAACCTAACTTGAGATAAATAATTAATCACTGTGAACATCCCATCTGCTTTTGGGTCAAAGAGACATTATCATTGTGTGGTAGCTCAGTGCAAAACCTTTTAAATCATATCACTAAGTTTGCAACGGTATGAGATTTTCAAGGTATGATAACCGTCTCAGAAAATATCAGTATCACAGAATTATTATTATCAGTTTGTACCCTTAAAGGAATGAAAATGGAGGGGTTACTTTGGGTTGGACAAACATTTTATAACTATAATTGTAATTTAAAACCAGTTTTTAAATGGAACTATGTGTAAAAAGCCTCCCTTTTAAAAATGAGTAATATAAAGGTAAAATTCTCTGACCAGTTGAATTTTCTTTCAGTATCATCTTGTATGTTTTTGTGGTGTTATTTTCTGTAAGTTTCTTTTTCTCTTGTTTTTGCATTCGGGGCCTGCTCTGCCGTAAGACAAATTTCTGTGCAAGCAGACAATAAAGTATATCGTATCGTATTGTATCGTATCGTATCGTAGATGAGAAAATGTACGCGGTATGCTAACTGTCAATTGTCATATCACGTTATAGCCTGAAACCTTTTTTTCAGAGATATTTTTTAAAGCTTTAATCAATAGGGCATTGATAGTGTGAAAGGGGAAGAGAGAGGGGATGACATGCAGCAAAAGGCCATGGGTCGGAACCGAACCCCTGGCTGCTACGGCAAGGACAAAGCCCCTGTGCATGGCGTTCCTGCCCCACTAAGTGAGCTACTGGGCGCCCCAATATCACATTTTTAACTGTATGAACACAATGTATTAATGTATTTACTGTATCAACACAATGATAACTGCATCTCTGACACAAATAAAATAAATTCAGTCTGACATATTACCTGTGTCCAGGGTGTACACTCTTTCTCTGTATCTTTACCATCATGGATCATGCATAAAATCAGGCTATTATTCATGTGTGCTGGGTTGCTAAAATGTGACCTTCGCATTTAATGTCCTAATTATATCGAGAAATTATTGTGCTCATCTGTATGTGATGGGTAACTTGTTGATGAGGACTCGGCCCTGTGTAGGCAGCTTGGTGCACTCTGTTTTTGATTTAATGCTCAAACATTTGTGGGTTTATAGGCTTCTTTGCAATCTTACCTATCCGTGTCTTATTTGTGCTGATAAACCTTAGTATATAATTAATGACTCTGCAGAGTGGGCTACACTGTGCCCTGATTTAGTTGCCCACAAATAGTTAGCACACAGGGCACACATGAAAACCAGTGGCAGCCTGCATGGTTAATATTTTAAAAAGTGTGGTATATCTGTGAAAAAGATCAGCAGTAAACTGTACAGAGTTTAGTAAAAGAGATAAAACATGCATGAAAAAAATCTATCAAAGTGTTTCGGTTTCGTCTTGTGGTGCAGATTTGAGTTCCTCAGAAAGCCGCTGTCTGTCTCTGCCCCGAGGCTACAGCAGTGAGGAGCCTTGAGATGACACACAGCTGAGGGTCAGCTCAAGTGCAGCATGCAGCCTCCTCTCAAGACTTCCCTGACCTCTCAACCTGGATGCACTTACTCTGTCATTCTTCCAGGCCCTCCCACAATGCACTCAGACTTATTTACAGACCTTTTTATAATGTCATGTCCTCGCTGAAACTATGAACGCAATTTCCCCCATAAAGAGGAGATAAAAAGTGTCTTTTCGTGGTGAGCCTCCCTGAGGACCTTTGTGAAGGAGGAGTTTGGGGACTGGGTGGGCACCCTAAATCACCAGGGGGATTTATGGCTCCCACCTTTGCGTGAGCGCCCCCTTCTCAGACCATTTGTTTTTCTACCAAACTCAATTAAAGGAACTGAGAACAAGGCCAGGAGTGACTTCAGAGGAGTGAGTTAGCAGAGAGATGGTGATAAAGGAGATGAAAGAGGTAAAGAGCCGAGTTTTATCCAGTTCAGAGCTCTAATAATGATGAAGGGAGCAGGCGTTTACTGGAAGTGGGAGAAAACAACTCATCCACATTATGTCTGGTTCCTCAGTAGTAAAAGTTGTGTACGTGAAAGAGCATCTGCTGAAGTAAAATCCCAGATCAGTAAAACAAAACATAAATTATCTTATAAGCTGTTTATAGTGCAGAAATATTTGTTTCCCTTTTAAATCACAGCTGTGACTTTGTCAGATGACCAAATTCACATGTAAAGGTTTTGCTATCTCACAGTTTTTATAAACTAATTATTTCCTGTTGGTGGCTGTGTAATAAAGGACTCACTTTGTTAAGGGTGTGAAAATGTAATAAATCAGATTTATGGCAGACAGTTGTGTTAATCATCATTTCAAAACCAGTGATTGAATCATGTCAGAGTTTTTTGGAAGGCAGTGATGTGTAACAAATTTGACATTTTTGTTCCTGTCACACAGACGAAAGCTGTTACATAAATTTCCCCCTGAACATTTTAAAAATCAGCTTTGAGAGTAATCCATTTTTCAAAGTTGTAAGGAGTTCCTGTGATTCATGAGCTGCTGACCAAATGCAGCATAAATTATATGAGTGAATACACACGACGCATGTAAATCTACATTTAGGTCATTTTCCTCCAATCATAATGAGTAGAAAGCAGAGGTGGGAACAAGTTGTTGTTTTGCAAGTCACAAAGAAGTCTCAAGTCTTTGCACTCAAGTCCCAAGTCCCATACAAGTCATTATGTGCGTTTCACCAAATATAATGCCATTTCAACAAACGAGTAATAATATATTAAATTTACAATAATCATGAATGCTTTTTAAAATTTGCACTCATTTGTTCAAACAAATTTATTGAAAGTTGTTGTGTCTCCGTCTGTGATCTTTGACCTTCATGTTTTGCATACTGCAAAATTTTGTTGACCACCAATTAGTTTTTGTATGTGAACAAAATTATCTTTGGTATAATTTCTTCCACCTGGTGCTGAGCAAAATAAAATTAGTTCTTCATGGATCCCTTCTGTAACTCGACTGGATTTCAGATTGGTTCACACAAAGTGGATCAGAAAAATTAAGTGTCAAAATACTGGGAATGAATATTGTTAGTTGATTCAGGACATGAAGGGACATGAATTGATTCATGGCACATTTTTTAAATGACATACATTTTAATTTGTGGGGAAGCTGTCAAGTATTTTCAAGTCAAAATAGGGCAAGTCAAAGTGAAGTATCAAGTCATTGCTGTTAAAATCTAAGCCCAGTTGCAAGTCTTTTTTGATTTTGTCAAGCTGAGCCTTGAGTCATCAAATCTGTGACTCGGGGTCTGACTTGAGTCGACCCCTTACCTTTGTGATGGTCCGTCAAGCTGTTGGAGCAAGCATGGAGCCCACACTATCGTGAACTGCACTCCTTGAAGAAATATTATCACATTTCTGGAAAAATTAAAACGTGATTTCAGAGAGAAGCAGATAGAGGGGTCTACAGTATCTCTTTGAAGGAGATATCCATGATGTCAAACTGACTCATGTTAAAATGATTAAGATCGTAGGAAGCTAACTAGTCAAACTATAGGCTACAGATGACAGTGTAAGTGACAGAAAACAATAACTATTATGGAAAACTTTGCCAATATTCACCCGGCTGTGTGTCATCGCAGTGTGTGCAGATGAACGGTGTTTGGCTTTTCCCTGTGCCACCAGTCGGGCGGAGAGCTTCGAGTATAGCACCACCTCGATGACTGCATGACCCTGATTACTTAAACAATCTACACACTCCTCCCCAGGGGAATTGCGAGACAAATAAAGCTGTGATGTAGTCAATTATTATCTACAACATGGTCCCACAGTGTGCTCTTGGAGGACCGGACGATGTGAGATATGTCCAATCTGCACCAGTGGGACTTTGCTGCAATCTGGGACGAGCTTCAGTGAGATCTGGGTTTGATACATAAAGATTGTTGTCTCTGCTTGGATGTCAAGAGGACTGACATGCACATAAACAGTAAGAGGGCTACTATCGGTGATGCTCAGAATATCTGCTGTGTCCCAGAGGAGAAACAAATGACACCTCACTGACAAAACTTTCATGTCCACAAAGACACAGTGACACAAAAGTCTCTCATGAGTGTGGACATGGAGGCGTGCCTCAGTTTTCAACGTAGAGCAGAGATTCTTTAAAATATTATCAGAATGTAGACACCACAAAGTGAGATAAAACTTCCTAAAACAGGAAGAAAATGAAGAAGGAAAAGGAAATCCTACAGGAGACGGTTATGAGGATAAATTATGATAAGAAGGAGTAATCAGGGTGCATGAGTCCCCATGTAATGATGCCAGAGCAGGGATGCACACCAGAGACTCACACAGATGTGCACACTTACACACACTGTGCAGCCACACACACTGTGCAGGCACACAGACCGGGCTCTGCAGAAAAGGTAGAACATGCTGACACACAGTGCATTCTCTCTGAAAAGTGGGACACCCTCCAACCACCCGATCCACAACCACTGACAAGTCCCTTTCAAACTGCCTTTCTTCTCCTGTCTGTGGCGGACAAATTCATCCCTCTTGTCTCCAAACAATCACCTCTTTTCTTCTGCCAGTTGCACCAATGAAAGACTGAGGGAGGGTCCAGGGGAGAAGGAGGGAGGGAGGGAGAAATGCATCTGCCCCACAGAGCTACACTGTAGGCACTGGGCTAATGTCCTGTGTGTTAGGGCCCCTGGGACTGGGCGTCTGGGCCCCACTATCTTATAACACAGTTGACAAAAAGCCCAGGGCTCAGCCCTCAGGAAATCTGAGAGGTGGGGTATCTAGGCCGGGAGGGACAAAACATCTCAGGTACGTTGCACCTACGCTGGCCCATATAACACCAGGATTTGCTTGAAACAAGTGTGTATGATGTGTCATAAGACCACGTCAGAGGGCAAAAGTGAACCTATTCCAGATGGCCACACTTGTAGCTACAAGCCTGCTGTCATAAGTCAAACTTGCATACAAATCTCTTGTTCATGGCGTTCATGGTTTTGTTTTCTGTTGTAAACACAAAAAGTGAAAAAGCAGGTATTAGTGCTGCTTATCATCTTAGCTTAGTGTGTTAGCATGCTAACATTTGCTAACTAGAGCACTCGGAGAGCGCAGACCTCCGCCAAGCAGCTCGGATTTCCCGCCATTTGATTATTTTATCCACTTCGCTTGAACCGATCACCACCAAAATTTTATCATATCATCTCCCTTGTCCCATTATCAACTTTTCCTGAAAATTTCATCAAAATCCATTCAGAACTTTTTGAGTTATTTTGCAGACAAACAGATCAACGCCAGTGAAAACCTGCCGGCGAAAACATAACCTCCTTGGCAGAGGTAATTAGCGCCAAACACAAAGCACAGCTGAGGCTGATGGGAATGTCTTTCACTTTTTGCTTCATAAATCATAAATGTAGCCAATTAATAAAAGCTGAAACTATTAAAATAATTTAGGTTGAGGTCATTCTTCAAGCTAAAATGAAAAAAAAAAAAAATCTTTTCAAATGTGAAGATTTTCTGCTTTTCTTTGTCTAATGGGACATTAAATTGTAAATCTGTTAGTCAGACGAAACATTCAATTTGAGGATGTCACTTTAAGCTTTAGGAAACTGTGATGGGCATCTTTTAACCATTTTACAAATCAAATAATTACTCAAGAAAATAATCCGTCAATTATGTGCTAAGGAAAATAATTCTTATTGCAGCCCTACAATGATTTTTGAGACAAAAATATTAAGCTTACGGTGGCACTGGAGGAAAAGTTAGGGAACCACCAAAGTCACTACAAACTCTGTGTTAAAGGGAAATTTCGGTTTATTTCAACCCGTCTCCTATCGTCCTAAATTTGTTTCAAGTCACTAGTGACATAGAAATAATAGTTAGCATGTTAGCCATTAGCCTAGATACAGCCGTAGGGTCAGACCTGTTAAAACGTAATTGAATGGGCATCCTTTCAAGTGCAATGTTAGTCCACTAAACAAGCTTTTTCTCCACAAAGACCGCCTCATATCGTTAGGATAAATGTCAGAGAACATATAGAAAACGACATGTAAATGTGTTGTCTTACCTTACTGGTGTGGTGCCATGTTTGTTGTTTACCATTTAGCTAAGGCTGCAACCGGTCCCATTCCTTGCAACAGAGGTATTCCTCTTCTGTGGGCACTGGGGTACAGCATTCACAGGTAACGTTACACCACCGATCTCCAGAGCTAAAGCCTTCCAGCAGTCATTCCTCCTCTCTCATCCTCTACCTGTTGCGCCTCTCTCTCTCTCCCCCTCCGTTCTTCAATTTCACGAAGCTCTTCGTCAGTGTATTCTGGCTCAAATAAATAACATGCTAACTATTATTTCTATGTCACTAGTGACTTGAAACAAATTTAGGACAATAGGAGACGGGTTGAAATAAACCGAAATTTCCCTTTAAGTGGTCGTGCTTGTCGGATTGTCAGTTTGGAAAAAATTGTCAGACACAGCTCATCCGAGTCTGGCATCGTAAAGGTGTGTGAAGAGGGGGATGCTCCAATATTGGACAAGCACTTGGTTTGAAGCCGATGAGCTGATCAAACAAAATAACTGGAGTGCGCAACTCAGATGTCTTTAGAGTATAATGGGTGCCAATCCAAAAATTACAAAATTAGCTAGTCAGCAGAACTCATAGATAAGTACGTAACACTGTTAATGAAGAGCAACAGCAGAAGGAAATGGTTGCGTTACAGCCCTAGGTATTCCTTAACGAAACATTCTAATGCTTTAAAGGTGCAGTCAGCGATTAATATCGAATACACGTTTTGTCAAATTCAGCAAATATGTCTTCGTGGTCCACTAGCCGTCCATTCTGTGTGCTGAAAAAAAAAAATCTGAGGAACAGCCCTGGCTCTGTATGTGGGAAACAAACAAAGCTGCTCAGATTGATTCACTGGCTGCTCTCCCTCTTCAAAGTCCTCACCTACGAGGAATGGAGCTACACTATTATAGAAATGAAACATTAATAACATTGGAGGTTGCTCACTGACGAAAAGGGTGTATATGTTCGCGTGTTGAGCTCAGTTGTTAACAATCCTTCTCCAAAAACTTCTAAAATAAATGAAAAATGTGTTGGCAAATGTGCTGTTGCTGGTGATACCAAAAAATAAGTTCCTAGTATTTAATGGAGGAAGAGTGTATGCGACAGTCTTGTGACTGCAAAAACACCTCAGAGGTAAGAGGTCAGGATCAGCCACTGATCTGCACCTTAGCTGGCAGCCATTCAGTGTTTTGCTCAAGGACACTTCAGCAGAGAGGAGCAGCAACAATACACTCACTGTAAATTTCACTAATCTCCCTCATTGTGTTTCATGTGTGTGAGGAGATGCGACACAAAGACAACGTCTCATATTCACACACACACACACACACACACACACACACACACACACACACACACACACACACACACACAGACACAGCGCTACCTGAAGGCCCCTGGACAACATCTTTCCCTCCTGTTCCTTCCCTCCATTCATTACTACTCACTTTTTTAGTTTTCTTTCACTTTCACTCAAGTGCCACAGACATACTGCAGTGTTGGGGGTGCCATGTTACAAGTAATTACATTACTATAATCACATTACATTAGACTGTAAAGCAGCAGCAACATTACTGTTCTAAATCAGGTAATCACATTACAGTTACTAATCAAATAATAATCTCATTGTGTTATACATGGGTTCTTCAATTATCTGCTTAATGGGCAGACAGAAAAACAATCAAAAGTGCCAACAACAGTGACGCAGTCCAGTGCGCCTGTGAAGAAGCTCTTCAACCAGTCAGTCTTGTGCTGACTCCGAAGAGAAACAGGCTGTCTGACAAATGATTTGAGAGACCCGTCCTCACTGAGAAACACATCAAATTGGCTGGACTAGTCTGCTATAAAGTATGATTTGGTGAGTGAGCATCTTGAGTGAGTTTGTGTGGCTCGTTACATGCAGCTCATATGCCATTTAAATGTGTTTTCTTTTTTCCTCTTAGGTCTGTCTAATGGTGTTTGGAAGTCCAGTCTCCTATATTATTTTATTTAGGCTGAGTGATAGATTCTCCTATTGAGCCACGTTTTGTGCTAATATGAAGGCACATACTGTATAAGGTTTATCGTTATATCGTTAACTGGCAATTAAATGACAGTGTATCTCAGGCAAAGTTGTGGAGTATCACAAAAGTAATGACATGCATAATGTAACCAATTACTTTCTACAAGGAGTAGTTAAGCAAAGCAAACGTTTTTTAAAGTAATGAGTGATAGAGTGCCCCAGGAATGAGTCCCTAAAACAATGAGTTAGCATTTCTAAACTCTCTGTTCCCTCGTCTCGAATTCAGTAGGTTTTTTTTAATGGGTATTTGCTTAGATGCCTGTAAGAAGGTCAGCAGCTCTCACATTGTCTTCTATGCAATAAAATATTTCAGTGAATACTGCTCTTGTGAATTTTGAAGCTTTAATGTGTCTTAAAAAAGGCAGATGCTAACAAGTGGCTAAATGAGAGTACAGAACATCATCATGCCGAACACGGCTTTGCAGCCTTGTGTGATAGTGATGTTAACTCAGAAATCCTGAAAGCGGTGTTCAATTGTGAAGATTATCTTCCTGAACAAAATGTGGACGTAAAGATTTGCTTGCCGCAGAGCTTATTCGCTGCAATTCTCCAAAATCTGATGGAAAAATCCCATAGGCTTTTTTGACGAGGGAACCAGGGGGACGCTAACTTCCGCATCGGGCCGCAGAAAAGCACCATCCATCGAGCACTCTATAGCCCCGTGTCCACCGAGCAGTACAGTACGATACAGAACAGTTCGGTAGGCTATTTTTCCATTTCTGCTCTGAAAAGTTGTGGATGGTACTGTCCCCGTTTTTGGTCCCCCCTCTGTTGGGGTACCTAGCACACAGATCTGGTACTAAAAGGTGGAGCTGTGAACACTGCAGTCTGTTGATTGGTCAATAGCGGACGGTCACTCTGCTCAGGGCTGAGCTGTGGCTGGTTTTAAAGCTCATGAAACCACTGTTCATACTGTGGAGAGTTTTATTAGAAGACTGTAACTATAAAAAGAAAGGATGTTTTGCTGCCTCTTGCAGCAGCTGGAGTCGGAGTACAAAATAACTTAATTCACTGAGCCAACTGCCGCCAACTTTTAAGGTGGAATGTTAACTTGCAATGTTACTCAATGCATGAGTTGATGACATGAATCCATCAGCACACCTTAAATTTCACTGTGACAACTTTGACCATTACTTCAGTTCAACACTTGTAGTAATGAGTGGATCTTCAAGTGTTTATAAATATATTAATTTTGACCGGTTATGTGAATGCCATATATTCTAATCCTCACTCGGAGAAAAACACTAAACCCCCGAGCTTGTCTGAGAAGGACTAAATGCACAAACCCTCTATATTTAAATATCCCATTGAGAGAGACTCTCACTGCAGCCTGTTTTATTTTGTTCTGAAAATGTTGGCGTGCAACCTCGTTCTGTGGGTGATAAACAAGGCGCAGACTTCCATCCGTACCATCGGTAATGAGGAAATACAGTGAGGGCTGGACAGAGCAATGAGTGTTAGAGAGTTAGAGAGAGAGTTAAGAGTACTCTTTGCAGTGGAAACGCTAAGCACACTTAGGGTCTAGGTACCATGTCTGAAGGGTTACTTTTGGTTCCAATGTACCATACCGAAAGTATTTGGTGCAAACAGGGCTTACTGTATGTGTAATACATTATTGTTTTTCGAAAACCAATCCCAACACTGGTGATGTGTACCTCAAACAAATCACAGCGTCCTGTGACGGCAATGAGCAGGGACACTTGAGGGAGTGGAGATAATCATTGTTAGGGGTTTATGCTGGAGGCCAAGTGTCTCTGCTGTTATGTTGCCTCTGAGCTGACCTTCCTGTGACCTGCAGAGCATACAACAGCTCAGAGCAGAGGCCCCTTCTTTGGCTGGGGACCAATTACTGGAGAGAAACAAACGCAGAAAGAGGGAACAAGACGAAAAGAGAGACACGTACTACCAGGAGAGTTACTGCGGCACAAAATAACAATAAAACAGCCCGAAAGAGGAAGACATGATGACAGACGAACAAGGGAAGCTGTGAGAGGAATAACAGCGAGTTTGTAAAAGGAGGAAGAGCGCATTGGGGTTTGTGTTTGTTGATTTAAGTGATCAAGTTGTCTTGAGCAGAGCTGAGCAGCATTAAAGACCCGGTATTGAACCCAGCCACAGCGTACAGCTCACATGTTGCAACTCCAGCGATTTTTTTTCTACAGCGCTCACTTCCCCCAGGCAGATCACAGCTCCGATATCTCACTCTGCGCACTGGAAATGACCGCAGTCGAAACTGATAATGAGCTAAATATGCAAAACCGGACACGCATGCACCTAAACACACATGGAAGATCACACACACAAATCTATAAAGCTTTGATTCTTCCTCATAAGACTTTAATTGCAAAGGTATTCCGATGTGACATGTGCTGCCGTCTCTTTCTTGTCCCTCACATCTCTCTTTCTTCTCACTCCTCTCCTTCACTGTTTTTTTTAATTTGGGCCAATTGCCTTTTTGACGAGTGCACCTCCTATCACCATCCACCATCAAGCTGCTTTTCATTTCCTCTCCTTTTTATTGCTTTTCTATTTTTTTTTATAATGTGTGTGGTGTGTCTCTTTAACCCTTCCCCCACCCAAAGACTCATGTATCCTGCTTGCTCTTCACTCTTTCCTACAGAACTGTCATGAAAATATTTTATTTCTTATGTTTTATCATCAAAAACTTACACGCAATCTCATAAGAGCAAGGCGTTCTGTGAGGAGGAGATGCACCCAGCGGCACAGCTTTCACACACTTAGGTGGGGCAGTGGGTGGAAATCGGGGCAGGAGAAACTGGAGACTTGGATGTGAGCGCTGAGAGAAAAAGAAGCAGTGAAAAAAGAAAAGAGAGTGACAGACAGATCCGCCTCACCTGTTGCTTCTGCTTGAGTGCTGTATATAAGACCCAGCAGGACCCCCCCCCCCCCCCCCCCCCCCCGCTTTCTACACTACCCCACCACAGCCCTCTGTAACCATTTCCACTCCAACAGCTTCTTCACATCTTTAATTTCACTGCTATTGTTGTGGCGGCCACAACACCCTGGTGTATTGTCCTTTATACAGCCCTGATATAATGAGGCTGTTTTGTCACCTGCAGAGGAGCCATTTCCAGCGAACCGAAATCACTGCAGGCATTTGCAGCTGCTACGACTCAATGAGTCTGTAGACAATGTGTGTTTCCTAAACAGTTTAACCCCATTAACCAGTCACTCGCTCATAGACAGACAATTACATGCAGAGATATCTGAGATCTAATGAGGCCACGTGAGGGTGCAGGGTTGGATCATGCACTGCAAAAAACAAGTCTTTTCAAGTCTTAACAAGTAATTTTGTTTGCTATTGAGTCTTATTATCCAAAAATAAAAAGAAAGTCTATGGATTAATATCTGAGTACAAAATGGGATTTGTAGAGAAATCTTAACTGAACAAAGAATAACTTAATTTGAGCAAACAAAAATCCTCTGTTATTGCAAAAGCTTTATTTTATTTTCCTATCCTAGCGTTTTCCTTGCTCGTCCATATCAGAGACTCAAATGTTAAAATACATAGTCTTGTAAGACCATCCTGATGATGTGAGCTTGACTCTCTGTTTCGCTCTCTGTATCAGTCTGGACTTGGTGCCGCCTCGCCTTGTATCCAGATGTTAAAATCCAATCCGCACTGTAGCTGACAACGTAAGCAGCAAATCAGGGACTGTGTTGTAGTTGATGACATAAAATGCAGGCCACAGCTTGCAAAACAGTAATGGCGGCTCCTGAAACAACAAGAGCAACCTCTCACATTAGTAAAGACAGCATTAAGTGAAGTTACTGCAGAAATAGAGTCAATAACAACAGTTAAACAAGAACAAGAGTATGCACTTGCTGTGTTTCTCAGAGGAAAAGACTTTTACAGCATTGTTCTGACTGGATTTGGCAAAAGCTTGATTATCAGCTGACTCTGCTGGTGATGAACATGTTTCCAGTGTTTTTTTTTGTTTTTTTTTTTACACTGATCGGCTGAAGTAGCTTGTCTGTCAAGGTGAGTACTCCCACCCATTGAAAGTGTTTGGGGTGGCACACAGTCCAGACTGATACAGAGAGAGCAAAACAGAATGTTTTGTCATTATATTGCAAGAAAAGAAAATTTAAAAAGACATTTGCAGAAATGGTAACACTTTCTATGAAATTCAAATCTAATAATGGACTCATAGTGAATTATAATGCCTAGAGCAGACAATTATCATATTCATCCTAAACAGAAGCAACCAACATTGTTTTTCTGGTTGCTTTATTAAATTAATATAATATATAAATTTAGCCTTTCTTTTGTACTCACTGGATATTTTAGCATAAGTTATAATTATATGTGTTTAATAAAGTGAAGTACATATTGATGCATGTGTAATAATGCATGCTTTATCATAACATTTTAATGTTGATGGTAAGTAAAGTGTAATCCACTTTCATGCATTTAAAATAATCTGTTCTGCATCATAAGTGATGCCTACCATACACTACAAGACTTTGACAACTAAAAAGTATTTCAAAATACTTGTAAAGAACTAAAGTCTGACACCCTCCAACATCTAAAGACAATGTGAATTAAATCAGATTTTTTAGCCACACACTATAAAATTATGTGTGTTTATGAGTGTGGTCATGAAGCTGTATGAATGCATAATTCATTATGAATTCCATAATGCATTATAGATTTGTTCTTCATAGACAGTGTTACTGTAGAAAAATTTGCGAAAATGTTTCCTCTGTTGATAAATGCTTGGATTATTTTTCTCTTACAATATACTGTATTTGTCACTGCAAATCAGTGGTGATAAAAGTCATTCCCACTCTGAGACAGTGGTGGAAAAACAAAGAGCCAGATCTGGAGAATAGCAACGAGGCCAGTAAATATCCAAAAATCAGTAAGTTTTACTCCTTCGTACTCAACCAAGCTCTCAGTGCAACTGAAGCCTTTTCACATTCCTCTCCATTCAAGTCCTTCTTCGGGTTTGTTCTCCTGACCTGCTGATGAGCGAGCTAGATAGCATCCGAATGGCCTCCCTCCACGCCGTGCCGCCAAACCACGACCAGAGATGGGTGGGGGTTAGGAGACTGGTTTTAGTACAATGTTTTTACTGTGTAGCGTGCAGACCTCAGCCATTGTGAGGGTCCTGGAGTCAATGTGGGCCAAAGATTGGCCCGTTACATCAGTCTGAGCTTCAGACTTTGACCTTTACCATTATATACAATCACACTCACAAAATTTTAATGTCAAACTCTGATTGGACAATATTTCCACCGCTGTGTATAAAATAAAACTCACAAAAAACAGTGGCACTCGTGTGCGTTACAGCCACAGATATTCATTCTGAGATTTTCACACAGTCCTCCTGCCTGTACTCAAGTGCACAGAGTGTAAGGGAACCCACCCACCTCCTCTAAACTGGATCTTTTATGAAATACACATGATCAAACTGCTCGCTTACACCCTCTCATTGTGCTTTTTATTGTCATTTAAGAAAATACTTCCTTCATGAACCACTGCCTCGGGCCACATATGAGGACAATGCTGCTCAGATTGCCGTGACAACGCAGCCGAGGAGCTCCGGCACAATTGCTGTGGATTGAGTGACGCTGTGAGGTTATTAGTCCATGTACTGAAACCTCACCCTGCTCACCTTCTCCTCTCATCTCCCACTATAAATTACAGCTTGTACTGTGCGGCACTCCTGTTATACCTGCATGACTATGAGGGCCTCAGATACCATGTAAAGTAGTGTTACTGTACCTTCGTCTGTCACAACAACATATTGCAATGTTGTTTACTCTTAATTTCCTCTAAACTCTAAGATCAATGGTCATTATTTGAGAACACAGAGCATTAACATGGGACTGATTGCAAGGCAGAAAAGTTACAGTGAGGAGCCGTTTCATAATGTCCATTAGAGTTGGGTTGAATTCCGGTTTTGGCAGTGCGGTCCGGTGCACCAGCTAAAACTGGTTTTACTCTATACAAATTGGCT
Source organism: Epinephelus lanceolatus (assembly GCF_041903045.1). Classification (NCBI taxonomy): domain Eukaryota; kingdom Metazoa; phylum Chordata; class Actinopteri; order Perciformes; family Serranidae; genus Epinephelus; species Epinephelus lanceolatus. Next base: position 24,900,867 of record NC_135734.1, on the reverse strand, counting down.
GAATTGGCATTTGTCATTATGACACATTCTGGCAAATTAAAAAGCAGCCTACATCAGTAACCTGTGCTGACAGCATTACAGCGCTAAATCCAGCTTGAATTGCACTAATAATAAACAATATGACAACATGATTAACATAATATTTTATTTATAAACGGACTAACAGCACCATTAGTGTGGAACAGGCCATGTGCAATTTACTGCTGAGCCACGGCCAGTGTTGGCAACACGAAGAGGATCAAATTTTAGTAGATGTGGTAGTGGAGACGAGCAGCCATACTGTGTTTGTTTACTTAAAACTTAATGTGTTTTTTGAGGTGATGAGAGGAGACGCGGCAGAGTTAGTCCCACAAAAAAATGAAAATTTCACCAGCACGACAACATTTTCGATTTGAAGCTGACAAAAGAGGCTGCAATCGCCGTTTTAGGTTAAACTTTCATTGGATGCCATGTTTTCATTTATTCCTGTCACTTACTTTGAAAATGCCACAATGGATGAGGTATGGCTGATATATAAAGTTGAAATTAATAATTATCTCCATGATACCTCCTTATTTAACTACAAAAACCGGTTAGAGAAAGACTGCCAGGGAGCTGAAAGTTCATGGATTCACGGGAAAGGGGTAACAGTATATAAGTTTTACTTCCTCTCACTCCTTTTCGAATATGTGCATTTTTTCCCTCACTCTCTTAAATTTTTTTTTTCTGTTCATTTGTTGCTATGCTTCTGTTATACTTGCTTTCCTTGGTTTTATATTATTTGCATATATTCGAAATAAACTTATCAAATCGAATCGAATCAAAAGTTACTGGTAAGCTAAATTACCATCACTAATAACAAGCTAAGCCACTTGCTGTTGGCCATATTGTATGACATTTCCAGTAAATATCACAATATCAAAATGTGTGTTTTCTGTCTTAAAAGTATAATTATAAACACAGGAAGATAGCAAGTAGTCTACTCACACTCTTTTAAGTGTTTATGTCTCCAACATGATCTCGAGCACACAGCTGATACTGACGTGGTTTGTTTACATGATGTAACAGAGGTGCATATATAATGGATTCAGAGTGGACAGAGAGCTCAGATGTTATGCAATGCTACACAATAGTCACAAACTAGTTTCTATTGGGTTACAGTGTCACTGAGTTCGGGAGTGACTGCTGAGTCGTGTGGGAAACCTGGTCAAATTTTGGATACCAGTCCAGTCCAGTGTGTGGCTTGATATCAAACCGGTTAAAACATTTTCAAACCAGCCCAACTCCAGTTTCCTTTCAAAACACAGATGTTTGTAATTTTATTTCAATACAATGTATTCTATATGTATTTACTACTTTATTTCAATACAATGTATTCTATATGTATTTGCTACTTTATTTCAATACAATGTATTCTATATGTATTTACTGTCAAAATAACAGTAAACATCTTCAGAATGACAGCACAGGTACTTGGGGACCTGCTGAACAAGAATATAACACGGTTTGCTGATAACAACTTGATTTGATTTTAAAATAGAATTATTTTAAATCTGCCTATGTGGAAATAAATGGGATATGATTAGAGCATTGAAATATTAAAAACTGTAGTGACACAACAAGAAAGAAATGACAGATCTATTTCAACACCCCTGATTTTAATTTACACTGTCTGTCACTGTCAAAGCTACACTTATTTTTTAGGTTTTCAACATGTGTGTCATGTTACATTAAAATATTCTTTTGTTATGGCGATATTTTTGAGATATCTTGTGCATGCGTACGTTTTGACATTACAACATTTGTTTACCTTTAAGTCTCCATTTTGGCCAGTTTTGTTCTTGTTGTTGTTCTGACTCTATTGTGTCAGCGAGCAGCACACATACAGTATGTCACAGACACAAACACACACACACACTCACCTACAGATGGCTGCGGGGCTGCTGAGGGTGTGTGTGTCTCTGTGTGTGGGGAACGTGGTTCCGTGAATTTCTATAACAGGAAGCCAAGCTGGAGTCAGCCCACACACCAAGGATGCTGGGAGGCTGGAGGCCCTGGGCCCCAACCGTGGGAGAGACGGGAGAGGTAAGAGGTAAAGTATAGAGAGAAAGAGGAAGTCAGCTTCGGCTCGCTCAGTGAACAGTATATTAACTTATAACAGCTGGTCGGTAAAATAATGATTTGAAAAATAAAAATGCTGCAGAGGGCTTTGATTCCGGTTGGGTGAAGAGAAGGAGCGTCACAGCTGACAGAAGGCACACGTCCGCTATTAACACAAAACCCAGTTCCACCTCAGGCCACCTCATCCATCTCTCACCCCACTAATCCCTTAATGACAAACCAGTGAGAGGGAGAGTCAGCAGGCAGGAGGAAATAGAAAAGAGTGAAGACAACAGGGTTAAAAGAAAAAAAAAGGAATGCACCAGCAGTGCTGTGAGGCCTGCGGACTGAGAGTGCACAGATGAACACATTCTCACTCCTCACCTGTGAAATACGGCAGCTCGATCAGTGGCCCTACATGTCAGTCTCTCTGGACACCCCCCAGCATCAGGTCTGGACAGTCAGGGACAGTGTGTCAGTTTCAGCTCTTTACATGGATAATGTCTTTTCAAAATTAACTTCGGTGTTCACAGGAAATGTACAGTTTCCATGTGTAAGATGTACACAGTTTATTTAAAAAAAATAATCTTGCAATGTAGGTTTTATTAGTTTAGGTTTACTTTTATAAGTTTAGGCAACAAAATTGCTTGGTTAGGTTTAGAAAAAAGATCATGGTTTGAGTTAAAGGAAGTCAATTTTTTACTACTGCAATGTAACGTGATATGGGGACATTTTTGTTGCTGTCTTCATACAAATGACCCAGTTATGCAGTTATGCTTGCTCGTTGTGAATTCTCCGGTCACCTGCTCATACATGGGCTCAAGTGGACATTACACAGACTCTGTACCAGGGAGTTTAATGTCCGAATCAAACGGCTCCTCTGGGTAATGTCAAGATAATTTCTGATGTTAAAAGGTGTCACAATAAGATGCTAAGGGCCACTGACATAGTGTCGGTATTTGACAAGTTGGGAGTGAGAACCGGTTGCATGGATATAAAAAAGAGATGGCAGCAATCAGACGTCCGTCCTGAGAGATCAGAGACAGATCCAGCTGTGGAGCTGTGCATGACAATAATTATAAAGAACTGTATGTCAAATATTGATTATTCTCCATGTTCATAAAATGCTGCACTTGAGACAAAGACAGTGTTTGTGTGTGTGTGTGTGTGTGTGTGTGTGTGAGAGAGTGTGTGATCTTTTTTCTAGTATATGTGACTATTTTTGTGTTGCGTGTGTATGTGTTGTTCTGATTAATACTCCATTGTGAATGGAGAAAGGGGGGGCAGCAGGGGATCATGTGACAAGAGTCAGACTGAACCCGGCGCCTACACGCTTCTCAGGGGTCACGCAGGGGTCGTCACATGGCTACTGTGCCCACTGCCAAATATACAAACATGTAGATACATAGCGTGCACAGAGACACAAAAGCACTTGAGCACATACACTGACATTACATAAACCAAGAGCACAAATGGGATAACGGAACAAGCCGAGGCTAATTTTCACATGACCATGAGCAGATATTATACACATGACACATCCTTTTATTATCAGCTCTATCTCCCCCACTATTTTTTTTAAATTTCAAAACAATGATTTTTCCTCTTACGTCCACGCCGTCTTCTACTTCTATTCTACTTCTCCCCTCCGTCCTCTTTTTCCCAGGTCATGTAACCTGAGATTCCCATGTTCTGTCCCTCCTGCATATTATACAAGCCATTAGTGACATCAGCTCAGTTCAGATGTAGGAACAAGCAGATCAGGAGAAGGAGACGTTGGGGAAATGACGGCGAACGAGCGAGACAGGAGAAAAATATTTTCCGCGGCGTAAAGAGAGACATTATTAAGATAGAAAGGCGGGAGCAGGGAGAGGCAGCAGATCAGGTTTCAGTGTGTTTTCATGGTCTCTCCCCATTACAGTAATGTGCCGGGGCCACTTAACTAATGCATAAAAGCACTGTGATACCCACAATAAACAGCATTACACAATGAATTAGAGTATGAGGGGCGGCGAGAGCCACTGAAAAATGTAGACTGTGCATACTTAACCCCCCTCCTCTCTTCCTCTCTCTCTAAACACACACAGTAAGATGACTAACTTCATTACCCTCCCCATTCCTCTTAGTGAGCGCAGCGAATTGAAACCTAATTACCACACCAGAGCCAAATTAAAAGCTTTTCCTCTCAATGGCTGCAATCCATCTCCTGACAAATGAACAGCGCCACTTCCACTGTGTTAATGCTCGCTTTCTCCCTCCCTGCATTCAGACATCTTCATTCATGCCAGCACGCTGCCTTTCAAACAACACTGAAGCAACAGCTTTGATACCAGCAGCACATTATCTCACTTATACTAATATCAATCAAATTTCAAAGACCTAATATTGGGAATAAAAACCAAAATATGCCAGATCACATTTGTTCAATACACTGCGTGTGTTCATTTGTAAAACTCCCCCCAACACCTCAATGAGAGACTACATCGCCGTCTGTCCTGAAGTCAGCTGTCATGTTGATGTTTTCCTTTTTGTCTCCCAACTTTTATTTCGATCAGTCATCATCTGCTGCCTGTTTGTTCTCTGTCGATGCCCATCTCCAGTCCTGTATACATCTGGCCCTCATACTGCCCAGCCTCAATTCTTTGTATAGTCTGACAGGGACAACATAAAATCTAATGAGCAATCCTGAAGATTTTTGTTCAGCATGGTGGAAGGGTGTAGCATGAGCCAAGGAAGAACCCATTCAGTTTTGGAGCAGATCTGAATCATAGGGCGGATGCACAAATTATTTTTCTCTTTCGTTAACACTGAGAGACAGGGCCGATGTCTTGTGCTTTCCGATTGCCCCTCTAGTTTAGGATACTTTTCATATTAGTGGTACAATCAGAAATGTAGAAGTGGATTCAGAGCTGCATAAATATAAATAATTGGTAAGTCAGTCCACCACTTTGGTTCGAACTGAAATGTCTCAACAGATATTGGTTGAATTGCTATGAAAACATTCATGGTCCTCAGATGGTGACTCTCACTGACTTAGGGGATCTCCTGACCTTCCCATTAGCATGTAACGTTATGCTATGCTAACACACTTAACATCAAACTAAAGATAAACTGTACACTCTTGTTCTGTGTCCTGAATCACATACTTTTCCTTTTTACTTTCAATATGCACTGCATTTGCCCATACAAAGTATGTACTGTTGTATTAGGTATGCATAAAACTGGGGCAAACAACTATGTCTTGGCACTGTGCCCTGAACTTTGATCCTCTCGCTCATATATGTGTTGCAGTCCGTAGCGCTAAATTTGAAATGAAAAGAAGAAATATGTGATTTGGAACGCAGAAGATCTTAGCAGAAGTTAACTTTTCCTTGGATACACAAGAAAACACTATTCACTGAGCTAGCCAGAGACGGCGGTCAACGCTGTTGTTACTTTGCAATATAAGTTTAACATTTTTATGTTATCACTGCATACACTGAAGATAGTTTGTGACTGATTGACTGATTATATTCATTGCTTCCTCTGTCAGCCGTCAGTGAGCTGTCATTTGTCTGCAGCTCGGTCAATGTGAGGTATCTTTCACTGCACAGAGGACTGTGGGTCGGAAAGAGAGCCAGAAAAGCATGCAAATGCAACCGGAGGCAGAAGGACAACCTTGTATTTTTGGCACACTGCATTCAGTACACTATTAATAAAGACTAGGGCTGTCAAAGTTAACATGTTAATAACAAGTTAACGCAAATTCCTTTTAACGCCATTAATTTTTCTGGCATGCGATTAACGCATGTATGTTCTATAATTATGACCTTCTGCCCACACCGTAGTTTGGGAAATCAGGAAGCGATGCAGCAGTGATGTTGTGGATGGCAAGCAGAAACAAACCTCCGTGAGCAGAAATGGATAAAAAAGGCGTCTTTTGAATGACAAGTTCAGCTTCAAGGCTATGCCGTATGATTCCCTCGGCAAGACCAAAGTTATTTGCATTTACTGTTGACGTGAATTGAGTTATCACCAGAGTAGGTCGAGCTGCCTAAAAACAAATGGGGAATATTTAGTTGACCTTTACAAGTGTGAAGTTGGACACTACATTATGTTAAAGCATATTTGTCCACTCCCATGTTGATAAGGGTATTAAAAATGTGAAAAATATCCATTTAAGGTACATTTAGAACAGATAAAAATGCACAATTAGTTTGCGATTATTAGCATGTTAACTATGGACAATGGAGCGTTGTGGACCGAGTGCTTTGAATATAATGGTGACTGTGCTGAGAATATTTAATAAAATAAGTACACACTGAGAAGAAAAAAACAATTGAGCTCACACACCCAATAGAATAAGTTATCTACATGCAATGAATAATTGCCACATCCATCAGATCACTCGTGAATGTCAATCACAGCAGTCAGACTCACAGAAAGCCCAATGACATTTCCGTCCGTTGAAAAGCACAAGAGTATCTAAAATGAAGTATAGAAGTCCGGTTACTGTAAGGCTATAAAATGTTTCTTGGATAAAGTCTAGTATCCGTTTTACCATCTGTCCAGCTGTAATTGCACTTAGTAATTAATAATGGCATGTATCAGTTGGAGATCAGATGTTTTGGGTTGTGGGAGGCTATGCTTAATCCAATGATGTCTTCTTTTAACAGATAGTGCAGGCTCCCAGACAGCAAGGTTATCAGACTGGCTCTCTGCTCACTGCCACTTAATGGAGATCTCAAGAGATTGCGGCTCACAAATTCACTATTACTGTTACATTCTGCTATCTCTTCTCGTGTCTGGTATTTCTAGTTTTTACAGGGGGATTTCTGGCTGACTTATAGGAAACAGCCACTGTCTCCGATTATTCTGGGAACAAAGATACAAAGCACGCTCTGCTCCGAACACGTTCCAGTCAGTCAGTCACTTCTTATTGTGCTGCTCTGAACAAAGATGGTCAATGGAAAGCTGGTTTACGATGAGATTCCATCTGATTGATTTACAATGACCCAAATCATTAAAAACAACCGATGCTAATACATGTAAAGTGTACTCTGCCCGTTAGATTGTGAATGCTCCTCCTTAAAATGTATGGTTATCACATGGAGGGCAAATGCTCTTCATTTTAAAGTCTTTATCACTAGTCAATCATGGCCGAGTGGGTTTGGATTGACGACGGATCACTAGTGCTCAGGCTGCAGGTACTAATGCCATTATTTCCCTGCTACTTCCATCTCTATCTGTCCATCCTAATTCAGTTAGACACAATGAAACAGACACAGAGGGGTACAGCAGAGGACCCATTCACAACACATTACTACAGCTGCCCTCGCCTATGGCACCAAATTATTTTTCTCTATGGTATGTGCTAAGTGGGCACTGTAATGTTGAAATAAAAAAAAACAGCCAACAGCTTATATTTTCTGCATGGCTTGTGGTTGATTGACACAGAAATCGTATCTTCCACTGACCCTGTGCATCCCATTACTCCCCCTTCCTGCTGAATCCTGCACTCTTATCTGTTCTCTCCCCTGGGAGCTGCTTGTAACGGCACTTTGTAGCATCTGTCACATAGAGAATGAGTGATGGAGGCTGCATTTAAGTTACTCTAACGACCTTAAACAGTCCCAAAGACATATTTTGTTTACATGTTTAAACACTAACTACAACAGACTACATCTTATAGTCCTATCTTGTGACAAATGACAATGAGTACACTTACATACACAAAACATTCCAGTTTTTACCCTGATTCCAAAAACGACAATATTTTTACTAAGCTGGTTACATTGCTAATGAAAATGAAAGTTCCACTAATATTCCTGTTTACAAGCAGCCATGCAAACTCTGATTAACATGCCAGAACATGTTTATCACATCAAAATATGGAAAAGTGGAACGGCTGAAGCTGCTTGTGCTATTTTGCTTCTTTTCCATCTGTGGTAGACTTGCTGAACCATGCAAACACAGCCTTCCACTTTCATTCCTTTAACCACCTTCTTTGAGATTGGCACTACAATATTTTTGCATACCCCAAAACCTGTTGATATCCAAGCTTTTTATAATGTTTAAAAGTGGGTGTGTTTCTCCTTCCAACTATAAATGTCGAACTTTCTTTTGGGCATGCATCTCTACACCACAGCCTTGCAAACTGTTGGCAGTTGGTTTGTGTACAACGCATCCAGAAGAACACACAGAGCTGACCATAATCAGGTCAGAGACTGTGTGTCACAAACAGCAGATTGCGCTGTATATGTGTCCAAAAAATGCTCTGAAAACCCAAATAATATTGGCATATACATTTTTTAATTGTAGAATGCTTAATCCAGAAAAAGGCCTGATTTGGAATATCCAAACAGAATATGCTGTTTTAATGACCTGTATCAAATTCAGAATACTGTCATATTTAGAATAATACTGGAATTTATATGTGCATGTAAACGTAGGAATCGTATACTGCATAAAAACTTCAGTAACAACTTACTAAAGAAAAGAAAAAAGATGCACATTAAACAGTGCCAAGCACATCTAGATGATGTTTCTTTTGTGGTCATGTTTCAAATCAATTGTCAAGAGAAGTGAAGTTAAAGTGTCATCAGAAGTTGCCAGTGAACAGAGAGGAGGAAGTAGAGGTTGTGAATTGGAAACAAAACAAGTTGCCTTGGATATCTAACCTATCTATGAGAGAAAAATGGATAGATGTATTTGTGAATTTGTTTTAAATGGGCAAGTTTTAATTGTTCTTTCATGTCAGCTAGTATTTGTTATGTTCCATGCTGTCAGGATGAAGACGCCAATACTAGACACAGCTGATAAGTCATGTGAGTTAAATTTTTGCTACGTCAGAACTTTTTATGCAATGGTGTTTCATAACTCATTTAGTACCTCATCTCTTTTCAGCAAAGGCAAAACCTACCTCGAGTGAGTATAAAAAAATTGTGCAACTGAGAAAGCTTTATCAAATGTTTCTAATACAATACTCTCAAAATGTGCATAAAAATATATTAATGGTAACATGGTTTATGTAAGCTATGAAAAAATGAGATAAAGAAGAGGTAGATGCAGCACAGTGAGGAAGATGATGATCAACTCAGTATGAGGAGAAAAGGAGCTGGGGAAGAAAAAGTGGTGCAGATGATAAGGAGGGAGAGGGTGTATAAGAACAAAGACAAGAAGAAAAAGAGCAGAACAACACGCCTGCCACAAAGAGAACGATATAGTGGGTGCATTATATGACTGCCTGTGTTTGTGCTTGTATATAGGGGTGGTGTTTGTTTTATGCAACTCCACAGTTTGTCATTTGAGTGCTCGCTGCACTCTTTGTCATGCCAACAAAGCTGCTGGGGTATGGTGGGTAATCTTAGACTGGTCTGCCTGTTAAAGTGAGTGCAGGTGGGAAGTAATGGGGGACAGGAATACAGCGGGATTGGACCCATTTCAGTGAGAGGAGACATGACAAAGATGCAGCAAACAATCGGTTCCGTATTTCAGAGTCACAGCCGAGAACACTAACAAAGCCCAAATAAAGTTACACTTGGCTTTTAGCCCTTAAAGGATGCTGTTATGCAACATATGATTAAATTGTATGACTTTAAACAAATAATTACAGTAGTAATGAAGAAAATATGAAGAATGAAGAATGAACACAAGGTTAGAAGTCCTTCCAACAGCTACCACATTTTAAGCACCAGCTGCATCAAACAGTCTGCGCAGTTGTCATCTGTTAACATTCAAGTTCAGTAGTTGTCATGATTTTTCATTTGTGTCAGCACAAAGATAAACATCAAAGTCCATTCCTGGCCTTTGAAAATAACAGTTTGCCAAAAAATCGCAAATAAGCCATGTTACACCAGTGGGTGTGCTTTACCATCATTACTGGCACAACAGTGATGCAGCCAGGGCCGAGGTGCTTACCAAAATACTGATTTGATCAAGTCTTAAATGTCTACTTGACCAATCAGATTGCCTGGTCAGATCTACTTGCTGTGTTATTAAGATTCACTTACTCTTTCTTCCAGTTCTCAGTTCAACTGAACAAACACTTTTGCTGCTGCTGCTGCTGCTGCCGCCGCTGCTGCTGCTGCTGCCGCTGAAGACTATGTTATATGAGTGAAAGCTTCAGATAAGCTGATAAGTGGACATCAGACCACTATTTCCAAGGTCAAAAATGAATTTTCAAGCTTAAATACAGTTATGTTTACATTCAATGTCTCTCACTAAAGCTTATTGTGCGTATCCCTGAGGCCTGACAAACATTTGCAAAGCTGAATATTTTAAAACCTGCACCTGAACCTGTTTAAGTTTAAGATCATGGCAGAGGAGGCTTCCTTGACCCCCGACATCGCCGGTTAGATTCCAACTGTGGGACCTTTGTTGAATGTCATACTCCTCTCTCTCTTCCCATTTCCAGACTGCACCGTACACACTTGATCTGTCCAATAAAGGCAAAAATGCCTCTAAAAAATGATCATGATGGAAGATGAAGCACTGCTTCAGGCACATGCACATCACTGGTCTAACATCCACACCCTGTTTGCCTTTCACACGACAAATAACAACAACAGTCACATTATGTGCTGCTGACTGTGTCAGCCCAAAGCGGTGGAAATCTTGACCTTCTAAAATTTCACATCACCAGCACATACAATATTTTGTCATTTGTCTGGTTCTGGATATAGCACTTTAATGACAATTAATGTGCACTACACTTTTGTTATTACTGGTTGAGAACCTGTTGAATGTAATACATTGATGTAATAAATTGCATCTAATTAAATTACTCACTACTTGAGCAGTTTTTTTTAAATGAGATACTGTTTTACTTTTACTCTGCTCTGCTGTTACAAACAACCACATCTCTGAGAGGGTTGAAGAGATGGTGGAGGAGAGAAAGAGAGATGAAAGGCACTTATATTTCATCTTCATGCGGCGTCACAGGAAGATCAGACACCAGCAGAGGTCCAGGTCTTATAAGGAGTTACAGCCATCGACTCCCCTGCGTTGACCAACCGGCCCAAAACACTAAACGGCTCTCCCTCCCTCCTCTCGTCACTGTAACCTTCTTTCACTTTGAGATAAGCACTGTGAGTAATCTCCTGCTTTCCTTTCTCCTATTGCAACCTCCCATTTCAGCTCTCCGTCTCTCCATGTCTACTTTTATCTCAGTCATTCTCTTTCTTCATCCATCCTGCTCCCCCACTGAGACCTGCACAGCTCCACCTCCAGCAGCCTTAAACCCTCCAGCTTTTACTGCAACAGCAGAGATGGCTGAGTCAGAGGCCAGCATTGTAGAGCGGTAAACAGTAAACACTCAAAGCAGGGGAAGAGTGTATAGAGGGTGTGTGAATCAGGTCTTTGTCCCTGGCTATAGACAGAGGTGTAAAAGGAGGAGAGATCTGCATGGCTTTGTCCCGGCAACATGATACAGCCAGTAGAGTAAAAAAGAAAGGAGGCCTCAATTCAGAAATTTATACCATCTTGTATGTATGTGCCGTGGCCGTGACGGTGGATTTCCAGACAGAAATCATTTAAATTGAAACTATCCGTGATTGTTTTTTGTGGCTGTTTAAGTGGAAGCAAAAGCACAATGCAGAGAGTGAAACTGTAGACTCTGGTTTTGTGTTCATCAAGAGACCACCTTTGATCAGCTGATGTTAAAAGCCCAGTTGGAGGGCTGAGGTTCTCCTATGAGACGCCAAACAGAAAAGCTTTCACACTGCAAAAAAAGTTACCTGAAATGTACCAAATTATTTTATTTTATTAATTCAAATTTTAAAGCCAGTTTTTTTCTGAGGAATTAGATGAATAAAACTATGAAACTGTTAACTCACTTTCTGAAATATTTTATTAATCTAGTTAACCACTATGATCACAGTTTGTTTTTTGTTACTTGGAAAAAGTCTGATTATTTAAGAAAGGAGTTTTAAATCAGCCAGTTGAATTACACAACCATATACTTAATTTGAAAAAATAAAATACTTTATTGTATTCTTTAAAAAAATAAAACACAAGCAGGCATAAGAAACCAAAATGAAGGCAAGGTCTTCATCTTGACAGAAGCCAGCTGACAAAACAGAGAGTGAGGACCATCAATTCAGATTCTTCTCCAATACTAGTTTAGAACTTTATAGAAATAAATATATAAATATACATGTAGGTGTGACTGGCTATTTTGAGTGGAAACCAGTCAAAATTCATGTAGTTTGACTGCATGTTAATATTGTCTTTGGCAAATTCATTTTGTGGCCTGATTTTTTCTTTAGGGATAGAAATGGCAGGTTTGTTAAGGTAGATAACTACATCATCTGCATACAAAGATAACATATATGTACAGTATGTCTCCTCCACTGATACCTTTCAAGTCTGCTTTAGTCAGGGGCTCTTTAGCGATATCAAACAGGTGACAAAGTGGGACATAAGCCTTGTTTCCATCAAGCAGTCCGGTTTAGTTCAGTTCCGTTCGATACACATTATTTTTGTGTTTCCATTGTCAAAAGTTGTGGATGGTACCAATACGACTATTTCATTCTGTCACGTTTTTCGTTACTCCCTTGTTGAGGTACCTAGCACACTGATCTGATACTAAAAGGTGGAGCTAGAAACACTGTAGTCTGTTGAATGATCAAAAGAGAACTGTCACTCTTGTTCTACAAGGACTCAATGCATAAACCCACAAATTTTAAGTATCCCATCAACTGGGGCAGGGACTGTGAACGCTCCAGCAGGTTCTTTTTGTTCTAAAAATGTCAGCATGCAACCGTGTTCCAAAGACTAGTGGTGAGTTGCAAGCATTCCTCAAAAACAGTACAAAAGACACGCACATCCCCACGTCCAATGGAGTGGGTGCCGGACCAAAGAAGCGTCTGGAAAACATAGAAAACAAATAAGTCCGCACACCAAGCAGCTCCTGTTTAGATTCTAATGCAGAGCAACATTTCAAGCCTACGGCTCTTCCTCAGACATTCCTCTGCATCACCCTTGAGGAGGAAATACAGCAAAACCTGGAGAGAGCGGAGACACTGCCTGTGTTTCGGTGGAGCAACCATACAGCCGTCGAGGTTGGAAAGTGTGGACAGTTAAATAAGTCCACAATCAGAAACCATGGATTACCAGAACCATCCGGAAACATGGACAATTATAAAGCATGTTGAGAAGCATGTCTACACAACTCATACACACACACTCTGAATTTTGCATCAAGCCCCTTTACTAGTTGATCTTACGGCCTCTTTGTGTCAGTGCAACAAACATAATCACAGATTTCTGATCTTTCTTCTAGAACTTGCTGACTTCACTTTTACGATCCACTGCAGCTGCATATTTTGTTCTCATGGGTTTGGCTCATTTTTAACAGTGCACTTCACCTCGTCTCGGTTAACCACACACGATCTGGAACAAATCCTCACCACACACACAACACTTAACACTTGACCTCTGACTCAGTGAGCAGTACCACACACACTCTTCGAGTCACAGGCTATTAGAGAGGTATATAAATAGTGAGAGGCAAAAGAGAAAGAAGGAGGGCACGAGCGCAGCGTATGTATGTCTTTCCATTTTATTCCTGTCAGAGTTCGCACTATGGCAATTATGACTGTGATTATCTGTCAAAGATTGTACCTGTCTTTGTATTCTCCATTCACAGGTGCCAACTCTGCGTGCACATTACCATTTACAGACGCTCTGAATCAGATCATAAATTGGCATTAGTGCCTAAGAAGCCTCACTAGCGGAAAGATGAAAGCTTCTTCCACTCTTCCTTGTCCTCTCACTTGTGCTCTGTCTTTGTCAAGGGACGGCCCCGACTCTATTCATAGAGCTGCGACCTCTCTGCTCTCGGCTGTGTGACAGAGGAGTAACAAGTTGTCAATACAAATGAACTGAGAGAGGGAGAAAAAGCAATTACAATCTCCTTTTAATCCCCAGCAGTTCCAAAAGTCAAAGATTTAGCCTGTCTTTGCTCACCTCACCTCATCAGTGTGTGTGTGTGTGTGAGTGTGTGTGTAGGTCCTAATCAGGATATAGTGAACATGGATCAAGTCTCTCTTTCACTGATCAGGATAAAATGTTTAATTAATCCAATCTCCAGCTCTTGAATCTCCATTCACACTGAAGGTGAGGAAGATGAACCTTTGAAGAGCCCTGATTCTTTTAAAAAGGGGACAAAACAGGTGGAAAGTGATTCAGCTGGTGTGAGACGGAGGTGGTGAGAGAGTGTTGGGAGTGACAGGAAGGGAAGGTGGTGGTGGTGGGGGAGGAGGGCAGGTCTGGATTAGTTTCTACCTATTCCCCACCTTCAGTCAGAGGAATTAGACAGAGGGGACGGGGAAGAAGGCTGATAGTTTTAACAGTCTGAAAGGAGCCCAGATAAGGAGCAGAGAGAGGCTGGGCGTGGAGGGGATCGAGATGGGAGGGAGAAGTTAATTACCTGAGCAGAGGGCATGGAGGGAGAGGTGATTGGAACGAGGGAGAGAGAGATATCTCACATGGCTACCCTCCAGAGTCCCTGATGCATACTGAAACAGATTTAAGGGGGAGGAGTGGGAAGAGGGGCTTGTTTAAGTGGCCTCATGCTCCTTCCAAGACCACAGACAACACTGGAATATTAAACAGGAATCAAAGGGAGACACTCATCTTTAGGCTGTATCCCACAGAGCCACAGCCCTGCAGCCCTGCAGCAATAAAAAGCATGAAGGAGTGTTTTAAGTAAAGGTTGTTCAAGGGAAACGTCGATATTTTTCAACCTGGATCCCATTTTCCCATGTTTTTCTGTCTAAGTGACTAATAGGAACAACAATTGTTGAAATTTGTCCAGTATTGAGAGAGAGCTTTGCCACTGGCAGCCGCAAAACAGGCTGCTATGTGACCACTCAGAACAATAGCCCACCATCAAAGTACATACACCAGTGATGCACAGGTCAGAGCTCTTTAAAATAATCACCTGAACCCAGCCCAAAAGGCTGCAAACCGGCGCTGAAAGTTTCCTATAATCACCATCGCTAATAACAACCTACTTGCTGTTGGCTGTTTTGGATGTCATTTCCAGTAAATATCACAATATAAAACGTGTGTTTTTGGTTTAAAAAGTACAAACGTAGAAAGACAACAAGTACTGGTGACGTGTTCTGTACAATCTTTAGTGCTCAGCTGATAGGTATAGTGGATTGTTCACATGACATAACAAAAGTGCATATTTAAAGGATTCAATTTGGACACAGGGACGCTTGTTTGCCATTAGGAAACAGTGTTAGGCCTAAATATTCTAAATATAAGATTTTCCTGGTCAAAAAACAACAAACAACCCCTGAGCTCAGCAGCACTGATGATGAAGCTGCTTGCTCTGTGTGTTTGAGGACAAGGAGAGAGACAGGAAGAGAAGGTGGAAGGTGGACTATTGAACAATGTTTCTGTAAGTCATTAATAACGTATTCAGAACACTGCTTTGTCACTTAATGACCTAATGAACTTGTGCACTGAAACCTGCAATACTTCCTTCCAAGTTTACCTGAATTGCCCAACCAAGGGATCAACCCACATGTCATGAACGTCCACTAAAGGTTCTTATCTTTTTTTCCACTGACAGGCTCAGATTGTTATTATAAGTGTCTGACAAAGATATAAAGTTTTTTTTTTACCTTTCGTCTAATCCAGTCTCTTTGTTATTGTCTTACTACAACTACTTAATAGCAAACAAGTGAAAGGTAAAGAAAAACATTTTATTTCTTTGACAGACACTTAAAATAATAATCTGAGCCACACATTGTATATAAAGATGGACGACATGACAGCTCCTAAAACATGAAGCTGAAACATCTCAATTGTCCCCTGGTGGCTGGCTGCAGTACAGGTCATAAACCCTGCCATCTCCATGTTAGTGGAAGAGATATGTGCCAAACTAAAAACTAAAAGTACATCAAATCCCAAAGATGGTTTCTGTCATTTAAGGTAGTTTTCATCACACTTCTGTATTTTCAAGAGTTCATTTTTCTGCTATGTTTGGTTTTAATTAGTTATTTAGTGCTATAAAACAATGATTTCACAACATGATTGACAACTGTGTGAGCCAATCAGTGGGCTCGCATTCAGTGGCACTACTTCAACTACTGGTTGGATGGGTGTGTGGGTGGTAAACTTGATACCTACCTACCTGCTACTGCACAGACTCTGGTTCTGAATGACATCACCAGAGCAAGATGGCAGCAGCCATTATCAGGATATTTTAGTGTCACTTCTGTACAGTGGGGGTAAGTAGAGACGCATAGTCCATTTTTATATACACTTAATGGTCTGAGCCTGTCAGTGGCAAAAACAAGCGCTTTTAGTGGATGTACACTGATGGTGCACAGTTGCCCCAGGAGGATACACTGCAGTCTGTTTTGTGGCAGCCGGCTGCAGCGCTCTCTCTCAGTACTGGGTCAGTTTCAAAAAATGTTGTTCCCATTGATAACTTAGACACAAAAACATGGGAAAATGGGGTTGAGGTTGAAAAATACCAAAGTCCCTTTAAAACTTTTTTTTTACACCCAGAAATATATCAAATATTTCCGAAACATTTGTAATGGGACCTCTATATAAACAGTGTGATCTCTTAAAGACTGTGCCGACGAGAACAAGAGAGTTTCAGCAGACATAAAGAGGAATGCAGGGACGGGGAGAATTAAAGGATATGAGAGGAAAAAGGAAAAGCAGAGTTCCATTAATAGAGCGAAACTTCAGAGCCAAATTACTGAGGCGCCGCAGAGATAGTGATCTGAGCGCGGCTGTGCACCCTGGGTCTGTTAACGCAGCACTCAGTGCATTTACATCACCATCATTACCGTCCTTATCATTAACATCGTTCAAAGCTACACATAAAGCCCATATAAAAGCTGTAATGGAGTACATTAGTTCACATTGGGAGAGGTGAGCTCTTTGGTCGGGTCCAAAGTCGTCTCACAGTGAGGGGGATTATACAAAAACAAAAAATCAGCATTTTGGAGACCCCCTTTCTCCTTTTAAAGAAGGAAGTGGTAGAGCCAAGGAGCTCTATGATTGGTCCCTGCAGACCAGCCCCGCGGCTCATTCGCTGGCTGGACTGTAATTTTGTTAAGGGCACGGGTTGCTTCCTGTGCTGGCTAAACATATCTGTGTAAATGAGGTTTGGGATGCCTGAGGGGAGCGGGGATGGAGTAGAGGGGGGTCCCGTTATGGAGCCAGTTGAACAGAGCACCACAGGGAGACAGAAGGGGGACGGGGAGGGTTTGAAGAGGGAGGACAGGGACGTGGAATGAGGAAGCAAGGCCAAGGTAATGGAGGCTAAATGAAGTGGAGATAGAGGGAGAAATACAGCTGCATCAAACTTGCATTAGCTTTGATTAACAGGCCTGGTTTGAGTTACTGCTCTAACATTTCCAGACGTCAAACAAAGTTGACCCAGCGTGCTGAGAGCTGTGTTCTCGCTGACCTCCCAGGTCACTACCAGCCTAATGTCTCTCACAGAGCAGAACAAAAACAAACATGCCACGGTCCTCAATGTCTGAAACTACTATGACTCAAAGGGGTGTTACGTGTCCTTAACCTCAATAAAACCTTCAATCATCTTAAGCATTTTAGTTCAAGCAGACTTCTCTCACTCTCAAGTATGTCAATCACTCATGCAGTGCTACTCAGGAAGGAAGACTTGGAGTAATTGTTGTAACAGTTTAAGAGAGACAAAAGAAGACAGGGAATAAGAGATGCCCTGAGCTGAGCAGCTGTTTTATGTTTGCTAATAAATACTGATCAGATCACATCTCCTGCTTGAGTCTGGATGGCAGGAGCAACTCTACCCCACGGTCCACTCCAAATGCAATTACAGCCAAACAGTGACAGTTAGCGGCCCAGGAGCCAGGTACCCTCCACTCCCCCGTCCCCTGAGGCCGACACACCCCTCTCTCCATCCCATCCGTCTCTCCCCGGGCTCCACTGAGGCCCTTGCAGGCCCATAATTGGATTGGTCAGCAGTTAACTCCATTACAGCTGAGCAGTCAGGCACTTGATATTTTCAAGTTGTTGGCAGTAATTTGCTCCTATTAGCAGCTTTTGCTGAGAATAAGAGTCACCGCGCAAACAATCAACTAAGTAGGGTTTCGGTGTCCAGTTCGTGTGTGTTTGTGTGGATGCTCATGTGCATAAAAGGGTGTTTGTTTCAGAGGGAGATTCAATTTGCGGAGTCAAATCTAATCAGAGGACACAGAAGTCTTGCAGGACAGAGTGTGTTGAAGTGGGTGTCAGAGAGGTCTGGGTGGCTCTGGTTACCCCAGAAGTGATGCAGTAATGGGACTGAGAGGCTGACAGTCGGTTCACTGCACAGTAGTCAGGGTGAGAATGCAGAGGAGGATATAGACATGAAATATTTGAATAGCGTGTGTCCAACTGTGTGTAGGAAAATTAAAACCACCATGCAAATATGCTCAAAGGATGGTTTAAGGCAATATTTCACGTCAGTGTCCCTGTGAGCGCAATATAAAGTGAAATGATGCTTGTGTTAGGGTTAGCATGCAAACAGAAAAATGGCAAAATGATCACATTCATAGTTTTGAATATGGTTACAAATTATTTCCATATTCTTTTTCTCAGGCTGTCATAGTTACACAGTGTGTAACATGGCCCCAAGGTATGTCAGCATGTGATCTCATTTGAAAAAGAATTTAAATTTAACTTACATGAAAACGGAAACCAAAGACTGACACAATAACTTGTAACCAGAGTCCCAAATGTCATTGGAAAACATAAAGGCTACTGACGTCTGTTACTACAGCTGGATAAAGCACAGGTTATACGTAAATAAAAAAATAAAGGCGCTACCTTTGAGAATTCTCAACGATTGTGGAAGTTATTTACAGAGCCCCACATTGGAAGTTATCGACTTTTGTCTAACAACACTGAATAAAAACAAGGCTGCATTTGAAATTCCATACTATCATGCTATTCAGTACACTAAAATTGCATGTAAGAATATTAAGTATGTCCGAAACCTTGGTATGAAAACAATAGTATGTGAACTGCATACTATTTTAAGTGAAATATGCAAACACTGGACACTATACCGACATAAAAACCCCATGATGCAATGCAGTAGACCACAACATTCATAACAGACAGCGACCAAGACAGCTCTCTAACATCAATGATGCTTCCATGTTAGTGTTAAGTGTAAGATTTCACTTTGCGAGACGTAATATATTTTTTGAATTATATTTATATTGCTGATAGAGCCGAGGTTGGCATGGGTTACCGTGGTTACATGTCTCCGTCGGCAAGAAGGCTCTCAGGAAGTGATGTGGTAATTTAAGTTTAGTACATCCATAAAGATACATACAACTGTTTATTCATTCAAGAATCAAGTAGCGTTCAACACACAATATGTTGCAGGAAAGTTAACATATTGGGTATGTAGTACATTATAACTTATGCAATTTAAAATGCAGCACAGATCCCTTCAAGGTGATCTCAATTAATCACAAATATAAAACACAAAATACATGTCTGCATGTTCACCTTATTTATAGGATGTACTTAAATTATCACAAGTGCAGCCAATTGGTTTTAGTCATCTAATTAATTCAATGGAGATCACCTGTGTGTAGTTTTGTTGTTTACAGTGTGTATACATATGTATGTGGAAGGTTCGGCTTTTGGTCAGTTAGCATTGCTGCAAAAACTTTCACCATGAAGACGAAGCAACTCTGCGGAAAGGTCATCGAAAAGCACAAGTAATAGAATAGATGCAGGAAGAAGTATCTGTTGCCATTTTGACAGTAAAGGGATTGTTCAGAATTTTTTAAGTGGAGATGTATGAGGTACTTATCCACGGTCAACAAATTACCTGGAGTACATTGTGGTCGGCACGCCCACAGTCCAGAGAAGCAGGCATGAGTCCCAACACAGAACCTCAATGTACTGCCAGGACGGGGGCAGCATTAAAACTCAAAGGAATCTGGCAGTGAAGAGAGCATAGATGGGTATAACAGCTCCTACAGTTCTGTCGCAAAGAGCTGTCTGACGGCAAAGGTAAAGCTGTCAAAACATTGTAAATATAGTATACACTTAAACTGATATTGATCCACAGCAATACACTGCTTAGCCTCTGTGTCAGTAAGGTCCATAGGTAATGTACTGATTATGGAAAAGTACCTCATACAACCCCACTTCTAAAGGGTCTTTTCCTGTTGATCAGTATTAAAAAACTTTATTTCAACCCGTCTCCTATCGTCCTAAATTTGTTTCAAGTGACATAGAAATAATAGTTAGCATGTTAGCCGTTAGCCTAGATACAGCCGTAGCGTCAGACCTGTTAAAACTTAAGTGAACGGGCATCCCTTCAAGTGCAAAGTTAGTCCACTAAACAAACTTTTTTTCCACAAAGACCGCCTCATATCGTCAGGATAAATGTCAGAGAACATATAGAAAACGACATGTAAACGTGCTGTCTTACCTTACCTGTGTGCTGCCATGTTTGTTTACAATGTAGCTCTGCTTTCCAAAGCGCGGCCGAAATATCGCGAGAACAAGCAGCAATCTCATAGCGTGCCTGAACAAGCAGCAACAGCTTGTTTAGTGGACTCACTTTGCACTTGAAGGGATGCCCGTTCACTTTTAACAGGTATGACACTACGGCTGTATCTAGGCTAATGGCTAACATGCTAACTATTTATATGTCACTAGTCACTTGAAACAAATTTAGGACGATAGGAGACAGGTTGAAATAAACCGAAATTTCCCTTTAAATATGCTCTGATTGAATAAAACATGAAAACTTTCGAGGGGGTGAATACTTTGTATAGACACTGTATGTTGCACTTCATTCCTACTGGGTGACGTTGTTTTGTCATCATGGTGGGCTACTCTTATGATGTTTGTGCTTCATACTTTGTTAACATAGTGTCTTGATAATACAAGCTGAATTTTAAATCCCCATGAAATCCTTTTGCAATGGAGACACGGCCAAATCCGCCGCAAAAAATAGAAGCGTAGAGAAAAAGAAAAAGAAAAAGAAACAGAAATGAAGTAACAACATACTTAACGCTCACTGTAACACATTAGTGTAGTCACACCTCATTGCGTGTGGATAGTAATTTGGCCCAACGCTTCGTTCAGGAACATGAGGAACATAGAACTGAGAGCAGAGGCAGCTCCAGGTCTCTACAGGAAACAATAATCTAACTGATGATAACAATCTGAGTGAAGGAAAGAGGGTGGCGGGTGGATGGGGGGATGAGGGAAGCTGACAGTAGAAGGGTTTTTTTTTTTTCAGCTCTACTTGAGGCAGGTTATTTCTCCAGTTTAACCTGGAAAGAAATAACCTGTCTTCTCTAACTTCTTGCTGAGGAAGACTGAATGAACCAGCGCTGGGAACGACAAGCCAGCTCTTTCCTGAAACGTCCTGACAGTCCATCTGCAGAAGAATGGGAATCTCTCTCCATATGTGGTGACAATGGTGTCCAAACCCAATCAATCAGACGGAGGAGGAAGGGGAAAAAAAAAATAAAAGGAAATGCCTGGAGTCTTGTTCTCATGTTAAATCAACCTTTTCTCTCCAGTTTGTCTACCTCCCTTTCTCTTCTGCTCACCATGTGTAGAGAGAAAAGAGAAGAGCGGTTTCCTGACATTCATTCTTCAGACACAGAGTGAGGGGAAACTTGAAAGAGAGGGACCACGCAGGGTGTAGTGTGGAGGCAGAAAGACTAGTTAAGGGAGAGAAAGACGGGTTAGGAGGGTGGACGAGGGGGTGTAGGGTTGTGTCTGGGTGTCTGTCGCGGAGGAGGACCTCTCCACCTGTCGAAGCGCACATTCCTGCACATTCCAGGGATCCCATAGACAAAGCGTGGTGAGAGGGCCAGGAACTGACCTTGGCTCTGCCTGTCAACAGGAGATCTCTCTGATAGAAATTGCAAGGGACCCATACTCACATGTGCATTATACAAGCCACAAGAAAAACACGCATGATGAGGCATGCGCACATACATACATCCACTGTTGGAAACCAATTACAGTCTTTCATCAGGAGCCTTAAATGACAAGTTGACATTATGGCAAATATGTTTATTTGCTTTTTGTCGCAGAGTTAGATGAAAAGATCCATAACCAGGTCATTAAATAGTGACGCTTTAGCCGCGTTTCCACCAAATATTTTCGGTATAGTTCATAACCCTGCACAAACATGTACCTAAACCATAGATCTGTTTTGCGTTTCCAGAGCTGCTACCTGGTAATAGCCGCGTCACTGCTCTATCCAACTCTCACTGTATTTCCTCTTCACCAGCAATGCAGAGGAGCGTCTACGTCTCGCCTAATGTCCACAGAGTGGGTTTGCAAGACATTCTCAGAACAAGGAAAGAGGCTGGAGTGTTGAGAATCTCTATCACAATCATTGGAATATTTAACGAAAGCAGCTTTGTGGTTTGTGGTCTGAGTCCTTGTGGAGCACGAGTGTCACTTCTCTATCGACCAATCAACAGATTGATAGTTTCTAGCTCAACTTATTGTATTGGATCAGTGTGCGCAGTACCTCAACAGAGGGGTAACTCAAAAATGGGCCAAAATGGAACAGTTCAGATGGTGGGACCATCCACAATTTCTGGCAATAGAAACATAAAAAATAACCATTCTTATGCATAAGAAATTAAACTGAACTGAACCAGGCTTCTTGGTTGAAATTAGGCTTTTGTCATACCCCTCGGCATCTGATATCAACACACAAGACACACTTAAGTGTCAGCTAACTCTAATGTAAACCTATCCAAAGCAATATTAGACAATCAGAGCAACTGATGTAAAATGAAGAGCAACAATGTCCGCAGAGAATGTCCTGTGTGAAACTAAAAGTCATTTAGCCTACACCATTATCTTTTCCTACACTTAGTAAAGTAGTTTTGTTGATTTAAGATAAAGGAATTTTATTTTGAAAAGATACTGTATGCATGGAACAAGCAGAAACTGACACGTCCAAAACTGATGCCAGAGGGGTACCTGGAGCGTCATAGTTTGAAGAATAGGTCCTCTGACCAAGCTGCCATATTTGACGAGTTGGGGGTGAGAACATGTTGGAAGATGCAGCCAACAGCTGGTTAGCTTAGCTTAGAGGACTGAAAATGAGGGGGCACACACAGTAAGCCTGATGTGTCTAATGTATTTATTATACAATCAGGAGAGTGCTATCAGTTTTTTAAATTTCATTCTCAGCAAGAAAAAGCAAATTTCACAAAATGTTAAATTACTACTTTAATATATGAGTTCTGTGGACTTATAAATTCAAGTTATTTTATTTCTCATATGCACAGATTGGATGATTGAGATTAATCATTTACCAAGACTGACAAATGACAAAATCGTCCTGGCGGTTCAATGTGAGCAAAATTCAAATTTTGCTCACATTGAACCGCTCAGGTAAAGTTTGGATGGGCATTTGTAACTATTGTCTAAAGTTTTGTAAATCAAACAATTAATAGATTAATTGAGAAAAAAATCTACTTTTTAAAACTAATATGTTTAGAGCTGGTTATAATATTGTGAGATGATAACTTAAACGTAAATCAGCTGGTGAATGTCAGCAGTAACCAGGTTTAATGACCGTGTCATATCTCCACACACACAGTACAGTATATTCAAATCAGTGGAGCAGGAAACTAAAGTCACAACAGGCTGCAGCTCCACACAGATGGAGAATATCCCGAGGCTATCTATCATATTGCTGTCTGTCCACCTCAGTTTCATACCACTATGAGCTCTGAGCAGTGTAGCGTTTCAGCTGTTAACAGAGTGGAGGGATAGCAGTGAGAGGTGGGGCCTGGAGTGTGGAGGGTGCAGCAGCTTATGAATGGAGCTCATTCTCCCTGAGAGGACTTCAAACAGGCCCGCATCAATCAGCCAGGTGGAGCACCGGCGGTGGAGCCATGCCCGCCGGCCGTCAGCCCAGGGGTTTCAGATGCACCGAGCATGCCCTCTCACACGACAGACTGACTGACACACTGACCAGGAGGGAGCCAACTGGACTGCAGTCACACACAAACACACACACACCTCCACCCAAAACCTCGGGTCCTCTGGGACCCTGGAAACAAGCTCCAGCTTGGAAGTGCCAAGAATGGCTCAATGTCAACTCCATTCCAATGTGCACACACACACACACACAAATCTCACCTCCATCTCTTGTCTCAACCTTGTCTCTTGTATGTTGTAAAAATAACAGAGCTAATTGACATTTCAAGGCGAACTCCAATGTCTTGCATGAATACCGGACACTCCCACCTCCACTCATACCCCTACTTTCCAAAGAGCACACCTCTTCCCACGTTGGCCATGAAAATCATGATATCATGAGATGCGGAATCGTCCAACATGGACATACTTGGGATACTGGAATGGTTCGTCATTGGTAATCTAGATTTTTATTATCTCCATCACTTGGTCATTAGATGTATGTTCAGAGCACTGCTCTACTCTGTGTATTGTAACATATGAAACACTCCCTCATACCCTCAGGCACACACAATAAGCTTAAAGGACAGGTTCACATTTTTTCAAGTCCAATTTAAAATAATATTGACATGTCCATACGTACATTGAAAGGGTTATTGGTTGCTGTAATTGTTCCTCCTGTCTGTGCTGGCAGCACAGAAATTTCCTCCTAAAGTGACTTCAACGTAAGCGATGGGGGACAACAGTGAACCTATCCTTTAATGCTACCACATCTTCTCTTCCTTCAGAGGAGCCTGCATGGACCATGGTGATCATTTATCTCTGTGTCTCTTATCTGTGGGTGTTTTAATGAGCGGGAATCTTTATCTTGCCTTTAAAAAACACAGGAGAAGGGAATAAGTATTTTCTTGTTCAGAAACTATTTTACTTCTTACATTTTTCTTACTACTGCATTCATTCATTTTACATAACCGCTTATGCTGTTGGGGGTCGCAGGGGAGACTGGAGCCTATCCCAGCTGACACTGGGCGAGCGGCGGGGCACACTCTGGACAGGTCGCCAGACTATCGCAGGGCTGACACACAGAGACAAACAACCATTCACACTCACATTCACACCTACAGACAATTTAAGGTGCTGACACACCAAGCCAACATCAAAGAACTAGCGGCGACGAAAGTCAACTGTTGCATCGTCTACGTCACCTCACGTCGCCCTGTGTCAGTTGCATTTGAACACACTGCAAAGACTACATCCGATGGCCAAGTAGCACTTACGTTCTGCGCCTGCGTGAGAGGAGTGAGAGAGTAGTACATCCTGTCAGCTGAGGGGTTTCCTATCCGTGCAGCCGAGCACCACAGCACCTCCACGGACTATTACATCCAGACGGTCCCGGTGTTTCCTCCACAGGCTCCACTTCACTCAGCTGCCCGACAAACCCGCGGCTTCGTCCCATTTTAACCTGAATAACCAACCGGGGCTCGGTGCTCCGGTTGGATCCAAATGGAGAGCCGGGGCTAGCTGGGAGGCTAGCAGAGGGTAACTGGCTGTGCTTCCCTCCGGTCATGCTGCAGCTAACGCTCTGCTAGCCTCACAGCTAGCCCCGGTTTGTTATTCAGGTTAAAGTGGGAAGAAGCAGTGGGTCTCTCAGGCAGCTGAGTGAAGTGGAGCCTGAGGAGGAAGCACCGGTTAGCCCTGGTTTCACTACAGGCAGATTCACTCGCTGGCCAACCGTCAGCTTGGTGTGTCAGGGCCTTTAGAGTCACTAATTAACCTAGACTGTGGGAGGAAGCCAGTGTACCCGGAGAAAACCCACGCTGACACAGGGAGAATATGAAAACTCTGCACAGAGGGGCTCCCCCACCTTAGGGTTCAAAACCCCACCCTGGGTTCAAACCGGGAACCCTCTTGCTTTGAGACAACACCAACGTGGCACCCTTTAAGCAACATTAAGTATCAAATTCTCCTAGGAAAGCCCTAAACCCCCTCCACAACAGTACAAAAAACAGTCAGAGCTTGAACACTCTGAGCTCTTTGTGAGAATAATTTTGCATCACATCAAATAACAGCAAGGATTTAAAGGCACATATGAGTACTGTAACGCAGCATGATAGTACTCAAGATCGGTCTTGTTCTCGAGACCACTTGTTGAAAGTGTTGGTCTTGTCTCGGACTCGACCTCATTTTAACGCAGTCTTATCTCAGTCTCAGACAAAGGGGACTCAGGATTTATTTCAAGACTGGTCAAGATCACAGCTGTGGGAATATTATTGAATTGTCTGTGCAGAAAAGGATTGTTAAATAAAGATGGCTACTTTGATTTAAGCTCATAAGTGTTTGTTTGTATTTGTATGTTGATAGAAAACAAAATAAAATTGCTATAGATAAAATTCACCTCTGCATTGCCTTTATATTATTTTATCAAGACATTTATGATGGTACACCTATACATACACACATGTATACTGGATATGTCAATAAAAGAGGTGGTGGAAGAGGATCTTAATGTGTTTTCTGTGGGTGTTTTATGGGGATGTGGAACTTTCAGATCGATTTGAGGAGTACAAATAGTTTGCATGTTCCACATTTTATTGTAAGCGTGTCATGCAGTGCGGGACTCACGCTGATCTGGTCTTGTCTCAGTCTTGATGCACTTTGGTCTTGACTTGGTTTCAGATAAGGGAGTCCTGACTACAACAGTGCTTAAATGATTCATTCTATCTGTTGAACTATCTGTCCATCCATGCAGCCACCCATCTATTCTTGTGTACCTCCCAACAGGTATCTGTGCTTCCTTCTTCCTTCTATGGAAAACAATGCCATAACTTCCTTTGCCTCCAGGCTTTAACCAGTCAACAACAGATAATAGATCAAACCAACAGAGTAGACAGACACTCTACTGTACAGCTTCTCGAAGTTCAAACCAGTACGATGGCTGGGCCTCTCAGTGGGCTCGTCTTTGTGTTTGTGCTGCAATTATGTGCTCTCTCTCATCCACCCTGCTCCCCTCGTGACCTCTGGGTAAGGGTCAACATCCAAGACGTCCCTTCCAACATACACAATAGACCTCCATTCACAAGCCAGGGGAGGACAGAGAGAGAAGGAGGAGAAGAACGTACTCTCAGACATCAGAGTCCCTATCGCTCCATCCCTCCATCATTTCCCCTCATCTGTCTGAGCCTGAGCAGACTCTGCCCACATCCTCCTACAGCTACCAGACCCCCTGTCTGCCACCCTTCTCTCAAACAAACCCACTCAGCCCATATCCCCCTGCTCTACAAGACCAAGTTGAACATTGTGTGAACCCGTGCCAAGGCACACTGGGAACGGCCAGCAGCGAAGTGCATGTCGAGCAAACTCCACCATGTGAGCTTGCGTCCTAAAAACACACAATCCATCTTTTTCCTGAATAGCAGCTGATTCCAAAGCATCCATGTGTCACCTGCTGCCCTGTGTGAATTCAGCCCGATGCCAGCGTCACAGTCAGACTGGGGGGGTGGGGGGGTGTGGTGAGGGAGGAGAGAGCGGACCCTCAGGGCTGAGAGGGCTAGAAGGGGGGAGTGGAGGACGGCAGTGGAGGGTGTACAGGGCTGGTGTTGATGGGTGGGCGGGGAGGCAGCAAGGATTTAAATGGAGATTGACGCCCAAGGGGTAACCTGGCAACAGGCAGGAGCTGCTGTCAGATTAGGATCTGAAAGAGAGAGATAACCACTTTACTGCCCCCTGGACTGAGGAGAGCTGGAGGGCTGCAGCGTGTGCGTGCGTGCGTGTGCGTGCGTGCGTGCGTGTGTGTGTGTTTAACCCGCAGTGCCATGTAGCAGGAGGCAGCTGCAGAGTTGTTTCTAAAGACCCTGGTTAAAATGCCAAACAGCAAAGCACATCCATCACTGACTTCTATCTCTGAGACATAATTTATGAAGAGGACACACACACACACAATATAAACACACGGAAATATCTAATATGTGCATTTGTGATACTTCACGTGCATGATTTAAACATGTAGGAAGGACATTTACTTAAACAAATACAATCTCTGTCTAGAATTTGACATTATGACAACGTAGATAGACCACCAGCAGCCTGTATTTACATGACAATACACCATCAGCACGGTTTTAAAATGTCCTAACAACAGCAAAGACAAACAGCAACCTCTTTACGCAGTGTGAAAGGGCAGAGGTCATGCATGAAAAGACTGCTGAAACCTGTTAGCTGGAAAAAATAGTTTTTGAATAGAGACCAGCCTCTGAGTAATTATATGCAGTTGTATTATTAATACAAAGAATTGTTTAGGCCGGGGATGTCGTGTGTTCAGGACAACAAACCAACACTGCCATCCATCAGGCCATAAGATCAGTTGATCTGTATCTTCATTTTGGATGCCATTTTCCAGACTGAAATATCTCAGCGACAATTTGATGAGATTTAAACAGACATTCTTGGTCCCCAGAGGATGAATCCTGCTGACATTGATGGTAAAAACCACTGTGACGTTCACATCTGTGGTTTTAAAGTATCTCAACAACAATTGTAGGAATGTCATAAAATCTGGTTCAGGCATTCATGTTGTGATGATACCTGACTTTACGTGCTGGGACACATGCCACGTCTTTAACCACCTGATTAACGTGCGGTCGGGCACTGGGAGGTACTCTTGTGTCCACTTCATGCTAACAAGGACACGTCTGAGCTTGCTACATGACCATAACCAGCCCCGTATCATATTAGGCTATTTACCAGAAATTATCTTCCAGGCGTATTGTCTGTGGGACAGATGTGAAGCTCTGGGAAGACCTGCACTAAAATGATCAACTTCTCCATATTTACCATAGAAGGATATTTACAGGGGAAGGAGAAGATATCCTACCAGCTGTAATTGGTTATTCCTCATCATATGACGTGCAGTGCGCTTTGCTGCATTCCAAAAGTTAAACTTCATTTATCTCAGGGTGTGGCCGTCATGCCCTAAAAACAGGTGCTTGGGAATCCTTGTGTGCTGCAACAGCGCTTTTGAGAGCAACTCCCATGCATCTACATTGAAAACAATGGATTTGAGGGTGCAAAAATATGGCATGGGCCCTATCTGTAACACCATCAACAGTTCAATATTGCAGTTTGTCCTAATACTTTGGTTTACGACAGGGGTGTCCAAACTCTTTTGAATGGGAGCCAGATTAGATAATGTGAAAATACCTGAGGGTATTCTCGCATCATACAGATTATTAAAAAGAGAGTCACATACAAATGACACCATCACAACTGTTTCATGTTTAATGCGATGGCCCTGGCGCTTGACTTTACAATTATTTGTTGTGGCCATGCAACCTTGTAGGAAATATGTGGTGTTAAGTAATTGTTTGTTTGCTTTTTATGGTCTGTCTATGAACACATTGGTTTCACCTGCGTAGCTTGTACTTAATCCATGTCCATAAGCTTAATGAAAGTCCTGCCATCTTAACACATTCTCACTCCCATCCCATCACAAATTGACGATTGGTCATGGACCTTCCATGTCCAGACATGCAAGGTACCCTGGGTGCGTTGGTTGTTGTCAAGTTCTGCCTGTTACATGCATTGTCTTCTTTCAAAATACACTTCCTTTTTCTCAGGAAGTTTACAGTTTACACACAGTTTCTTTCAAAATAAATGCACTACATCAGTACAACACCGCAAATTGACGTTTATTTCCCCCAACAACTAACGCACATGGTTGGGTTTAGGCAACAAAAGCACGTGGTTAGGTTCACGAAAAAAGACTTCACTCTCCCGGGTGAAAGTCAGTGTTTTTTGGACCCTCCACCACCCCTCCTGCCCACTGTTTTCGGACTTTAGCCACCTTAACTTTTGTTCTTGTCCCACCAACTACAGCAGCAACCAGCTGACGTTAAAGGATAGCTTTTTTCATCAGTGTCTGATGCTGCAAGTCACTGCCCAGGCATCGGATTTTGACAACTTCGAAGTGAGGTGAATGAAAAAAATGCAAAATAATCTTGCTTGGTTAACCAATACTGTGTTAATCATATTTTTGAAAGACAAGCTGAGGGCCATTTAAAATCAATCTGCGGGCCACAATACGCCCCCAGGGTGGACTTTGCACATCCCTGGTTTTTGTTTAAATACCTGCTAAACTTAGGACACTCCCATCAGCCTGTGCTATACTTTGTGTTTAGAGCTCATTAGCGAATGTTCATCATACTAACACACTAAACTAAGATGGTGAACATGGTAAACAT
Source organism: Epinephelus lanceolatus (assembly GCF_041903045.1). Taxonomy (NCBI): domain Eukaryota; kingdom Metazoa; phylum Chordata; class Actinopteri; order Perciformes; family Serranidae; genus Epinephelus; species Epinephelus lanceolatus. Next base: position 24,870,631 of record NC_135734.1, on the reverse strand, counting down.
ACCTGCTAAACATCAGCAGTTTTGCGTTGTCCTGATGAATATGCTAGCATGCTGACGTTAGCATTTATCTCAGTGCCCTGCAGTGTCTAAGTACAGCCTCACATCTCTGATAGTGTAGCTGTAGACTCTTTCTACTTGAGTTAGCATTAAACGCTGCAGCATATTGGATTTCACAAACCTAATTTATTAAGTAGACACTAGTCTTTAGTGGAACTTTCTTTTGCTAAAAAAGAGATAAGATGGATTTATAGTAAGACTGGTTCACCAGATAGGCGTATTGATTAATGAAGATTGACAAACTGATCAGACAGAGGATTGATGAACGCAACAAGCGGGCTCAAAACAAACTTGTATCTGATGTCCAATACACTGACTGGCTCTCCAAGTCAATCAATCGAGCGTGTGACTTTCCTTCTTTAAAAGCAGTAATCAATTACTTCTCCTCTCGATCTGGACGACAAACAGCATTAAAATAATCATAAATAATTAATGGAGACGCTTTAAAGAAAAGCTGAAATAGACACAACATTCAGGGAGCATGACAAACACACAAATGCAAAGCCCATAAAATATACTGATGCATGCACACACACACACACACACACACTCCAGAGCTGAAGACAGTTTCAAAGACACACACAAGCCCACTCGGGGCCTGCTGGCTGGCGGATTGAGAGGGATTTGTTGGACGGCACGCGACTGTGTCATGGCAGCGCCTCTACCTCCTGTCAGCTGTGTTTGTGCAGTGACCGGGTGGGAGGGGAGAGGGAGGGGGTCCACAGAGGAGGACAGTCTCTGCATAAAAGAGCCAGAGAAAAAGAGCATGTAAATCTTCTCGACAAGGAAGAGGGCCGGAGAGAGAGAAAAGAGGGGGCACGGGTGAAAGTTGAAACAATCACTTTTTCTTTTGTGCAGGTGTTTTTGTGTGTGCACGGGTGTAAAAAGAGAGACAGAGAGAGAAAAGACGGGCTGCGCGGAGGGTGAATGACACAGACAGACTTAATGGCATTAACCAAATAAGCTGAGTTCAGATCTGCTTTCTCCTTTGGTTTAACTTTCTGATGATTTGCATTTGCCCTTTAGCGACTGCAAACACTGAGCCTGTGTGTGTGTGTGTGTGTCTGGCTGTGTGAATGTAACACACAGAGATAAAAAGTTGTTTAAATTTAATCTTTTGAGTACAAAAATTACAAAAGGCCTTTATTTTAATATTGTGATATTATATCACTCTACAAACGTCAGATCTCTGCAGCTTTGCTTGATGATATTTGAATTATAAGAAAAAGCATGACTCATTTTTTTGTCCTTTAAAAATTGTTTGATGAAATAAGGCTGTAATTGATGCCATGTTCATTAAATAGTCACACAGGGGAGCAAAGACAAATCTGAGCCATTACAACCAAAAACCAAATGAAGACCAATAAACTAGAAGATCGTCAGTACATCTACGTAAGAACGATAAAGATAAATACAGAGTGTTTTACTGTGGAGCTATAAAACCACATTAGATTTTGACTATAAACCTAATCCACCATCAGAGTCATGAGTGTGGTCCAAATTCTTCAAAGTACATTTAGCAGTAGTTAATAGCAGTGTGTGTCCGTGTGGTTGTTGCTATGTAATGTTGTAACCAAGCCTTCATTTACAAAGATATGTGTTAAAAAAATCGGTATTATATAACAAGTAGTTCCAACCAGATAATATCTTTAGTCCGCAATGTGTTCAAGAGTAAAATAAAACAGCAAACTCCTCTCCATCAGCTGCTCTGCTGCTAAATGTAGTTTAACATTATACTCGTTTTGTATTTACTATGTTATGTACAGTTGAAGCATGTCTTAGATCCAAACCTCAGATTTAAACATGCATTAAAACTGCAGTTATGGATATATATTTGTGATCACAGTAAATAAGATGTTATTATTGCTTTGATCAAACACTTTAAAAACTAACTGTAACAACATACATGTAAAGAAAACAGCTGTGCATATTTAGGAGCCCTACAGCTGATTTGTCTGTAATAGATAAAGTCCTAACTACACATAGATTTGCATCAACAAACGTTTTTTTCTGAGCGCAAATAAATGGACACTAAGAAAACCTACTGAAACATCTCAATGCAAAATAATATGCCTTCAAATGCACTGTATTTAAAGGGCCAGTTCATTCAAAATCAAAAATACACATTTTTCTTCTTACTGACTCTTAGTGCTATTTATCAGTCTAGATTGTTCTGATGTGAGTCGGCAAGCATTTTCAGTATCATCTGAAAAGATGTCTGCCTTCTCACAAATATAATGGAACTAGATGGCACTCAGCTTGTGGGGTTCAAAGCGCCAAAAAATACATTTGAAAAACTCAACAGCAATGTCTCTTTCCAGAAATCATGACCCGGTCTCTCAAGATAATCCACAGACCTTGCTGTGAGCAGTTTCATGTCAGAACTATTTTCTATCTACCAAACTACACCCAGCAACCGTATCAACATGCAAAAAGAGGGGTGCATCTACTTATGAACGGCTAAGCTGTCATGTCAGCTAGCTCAGTGGTGCTAGATGAGCTAGCAGTACATGCTCCCTTCCCTCTGAGTGGTGATATAGTTGGCGAGTGTAGTTTGGTAGAAAGAAAATAGTTCCTACATGAAACTGCTCACAACAAGGTCTGTGGATTATCTTGAGTAACTGGGTCATGATTTCTGGATAAAGACATCGCTGTTGAGTCTTTCAAATGTATTTTTGGGTGCTTTGAGCACCACAAGCTGAGTGCCATCTAGTTCCATTATATTTGAGAGAAGGCAGACATCTCTTCGACCGATATCTCCAACACTCTGCAACTCACACCAAAACAATCTAGACTGATAAACAGCACTACAGCTAAGAGGAAAAATATGTGTTTTTGATTTTTGGGATGAACTGTCCCTTTAAGTACAATTCAGAGTTACTTTAAATTTACTTGAGTATTTAAATTCCACGCCACTTTATACTTCTACTCAATTACACTACAGAGAGAAATGTTGTACCTTATACTCAGCTACATACAGTACAGGCCAAAAGTTTGGACACACCTTCTCATTCAATGCGTTTTCTTTATTTTCATGACTATTTACATTGTAGATTCTCACTGAAGGCATCAAAACTATGAATGAACATATGTGGAGTTATGTACTTAACAAAAAAAGGTGAAATAACTGAAAACATGTTTTATATTCTAGTTTCTTCAAAATAGCCACCCTTTGCTCTGATTACTGCTTTGCACACTCTTGGCATTCTCTCGATGAGCTTCAAGAGGTAGTCACCTGAAATGGTTTTCCAACAGTCTTGAAGGAGTTCCCAGAGGTGTTTAGCACTTGTTGGCCCCTTTGCCTTCACTCTGCGGTCCAGCTCACCCCAAACCATCTCGATTGGGTTCAGGTCCGGTGACTGTGGAGGCCAGGTCATCTGCCGCAGCACTCCATCACTCTCCTTCTTGGTCAAATAGCCCTTACACAGCCTGGAGGTGTGTTTGGGGTCATTGTCCTGTTGAAAAATAAATGATCGTCCAACTAAACGCAAACCGGATGGGATGGCATGTCGCTGCAGGATGCTGTGGTAGCCATGCTGGTTCAGTGTGCCTTCAATTTTGAATAAATCCCCAACAGTGTCACCAGCAAAACACCCCCACACCATCACACCTCCTCCTCCATGCTTCACAGTGGGAACCAGGCATGTGGAATCCATCCATTCACCTTTTCTGCGTCTCACAAAGACACGGCGGTTGGAACCAAAGATCTCAAATTTGGACTCATCAGACCAAAGCGCAGATTTCCACTGGTCTAATGTCCATTCCTTGTGTTTCTTGGCCCAAACAAATCTCTTCTGCTTGTTGCCTCTCCTTTGCAGTGGTTTCCTAGCAGCTATTTGACCATGAAGGCCTGATTCGCGCAGTCTCCTCTTAACAGTTGTTCTAGAGATGGGTCTGCTGCTAGAACTCTGTGTGGCATTCATCTGGTCTCTGATCTGAGCTGCTGTTAACTTGCCATTTCTGAGGCTGGTGACTCGGATGAACTTATCCTCAGAAGCAGAGGTGACTCTTGGTCTTCCTTTCCTGGGTCGGTCCTCATGTGTGCCAGTTTCGTTGTAGCGCTTGATGGTTTTTGCGACTCCACTTGGGGACACATTTAAAGTTTTTGCAATTTTTCGGACTGACTGACCTTCATTTCTTAAAGTAATGATGGCCACTCGTTTTTCTTTAGTTAGCTGATTGGTTCTTGCCATAATATGAATTTTAACAGTTGTCCAATAGGGCTGTCGGCTGTGTATTAACCTGACTTCTGCACAACACAACTGATGGTCCCAACCCCATTGATAAAGCAAGAAATTCCACTAATTAACCCTGATAAGGCACACCTGTGAAGTGGAAACCATTTCAGGTGACTACCTCTTGAAGCTCATCGAGAGAATGCCAAGAGTGTGCAAAGCAGTAATCAGAGCAAAGGGTGGCTATTTTGAAGAAACTAGAATATAAAACATGTTTTCAGTTATTTCACCTTTTTTTGTTAAGTACATAACTCCACATGTGTTCATTCATAGTTTTGATGCCTTCAGTGAGAATCTACAATGTAAATAGTCATGAAAATAAAGAAAACGCATTGAATGAGAAGGTGTGTCCAAACTTTTGGCCTGTACTGTATATCAAACAGCTGTAGTTACTGGTTGCTATGACAATTAAGATTTCTATAATGAGCATATAAAAGACAATCCAGTAAATTAAAACAATAAAAAGGTATATTAAATTGATGGCAATTAGCAGCAAAATGCTAACATGTTACTGTGTTAGTAATAATAATCCAATTACATAATATATATCAATATGACATAAGGCATGAGTACTTTTACTTTTTATACTTAAATTATTATACTTACATCTAAGGAAAATGCAAGACTTTTAGTGGAGTATATTTACACTTTGGTTAAGCTTCTTTTACTTAAGTAAAGGATTTGAATACTTCGTTCACCACTGATTTTATTCCCCAGATTTTGTACAAACAATAAACACACCAAAAAGCTCAATCAACAACCTTTTAGTAATATAAACAGTTCAGTCATCGGTGCAGACAATGTGCAGACTGAGTGATTCAGCTCATTAATAAAACACAAGAATCAACAAACTATAAAAGTCAAAAACTATATCTTTAAAAAAAAATGTGTGTGCCATCACATTTGGCACAAGATTGTCTACTGTCAAGATTAACTATGAGTTTAGAAACAAAGTTGTCACACAGTACATAGCGGGCAGGATTCAGTCATTTGGTTATTAATATTCAACAAAGAGCAGGGATGGGAAGGAGAGGGCTGTAAAGATGAGGGGATAAAAGCAAGAGAGGCCACTCTGGTTCTCATTTCCAGTCTGTGGATATTACCGCTTCATTAGCAGGCAGCATGTGCTAAATATTATTCTGACTCCGATGGCTATCACACTCCTATGTAATGAGATACAGGCCCTCTGAACACACAGATTTTAGACGTTTTCTCTTCCCTTCCAACACCTCCTGACCCTCCTGTTACCTCTGAGCAAGTGTGTACGTTAATGTGTCTGGAGTACGTGAGTATACAGTACACTTGTACAGGCTGTAGTGCAAACACTGGGGAAACATAAGTTGAAGAAGAATAGAAAAAAAGGGGAGAACGATACAGATCCCTAAACTCTAATCCATATCATAGGCTACTATGTCTCCCTCCCTACGATACCCAGATCTCATTTCAGCTCCAGGACTTTAGGACCTTGCTCTTCACTCTCATATCTCCCTCTGGCCGATTTAGGAGAATTATTCAAATGAAGGAGAAACTTTGTCCGATAAAGAGCCTCAGATGTTCTTTTGAGGACCTTTGAAGGTTGCAGATGGAAAAGGGATTCCTCTAGAGTCGTTCCCTCATTAAGAATGATAATTGAGATCTGGATGTGTTTGATATACACCATTAAACTAAAGGTCTGAGCCGGTTACTCAGGGAGAGAACAGTTCAGGGCAAAGGGAAATTTTCCACTGTGGGAAACCTCAGGAGCATTTTAAATGATTTGTCATACACTTAAGCTCAACTCTGCTCAACGTTTGCTTTAATACACAAGAAGACAAAATAAGTTTGTATTATTTAATTAAACAAGGTGCTCAAATGCAAATAACCCAATTTTATATTATAAAAAGTATTCATTGTGCAGAATGGCCACTGCCTGTGTTATATGATTATATATATTTATCATTATTAAATATATCTGATTATATATTTATCATTAATAATAATGATAAATATATAATCAGATATATTTAATAATGATAAATATATCTGATTATATATTTATCATTATTATTAATGCATTAAACATGTAGCTGGTCGAGGGGATGCTCACTGTAACTACTTGATGTACTTTTGTAGTTTAAACTTAAAACCTGTGTGTTGTATTTGAAAAACAGATGTGTTTTTTATCATTTTAAATCAAATCTCAAAAGTAATTCAATTTTAAAAATACTACAATAACTCCTTCAGAAATGTATTGGAGTATAAGTATAAAGTAGAATAAAATAGAAATATTATTGTAGAAGTACCTCAAAATTGTGCTAAATTAAAATACTTGAATGAACGTATGTAAAAACTTTCACTGCTGCTGGCTGCATCTTAAAGAGTAAAGACTTAAAGACATCTTAAAGACTGATTTTGTGAATTAAGGTTTGATACATATGTTGGAGGTAATCATAGTTTTTCTTGGGGGACCTATATTTCTATATATTGAAGATATAATTATTAAATCGTGCTTTCAGTGTTCACCGTGGACTGAGTGGACAGGAGAGGAATATGTTTCAGCACAGGCTGCATACATCCACTTCATGCACAGTAAACTGTCGTCACATGACGCTCAGGATTTATAGATTTAGAGTCATTTAAATAGCCAGTAAAATGTACATAAAATTACAGCAAACAGAATCACTGATAATAATCTGTCTCAACTCTTCTCCAGAAATTAAGAACTTTAGAGAAGCATTCGGAGTGCCTGTGTTTTATGAGAATGTTATTAAAGCTGACTTTCTTTTCCTCATTTCCATCTCCTCTTTTCATTTTCTTTCTTTTCAGAAAAGCACACACACTCACAGAACACTCATCAGCCACTGGATTAACCACTCCTGATTACTACTACCCCCTAGAGGTACATATTTCACTACAGGAATATTTTGAAGACAAAAAGTTGGAACTACTGAAATTAACTCTCAGTTAAGACAGAGGACGATATGTCAGAGAGGAGAGTAAGTAAATAAAGATGTAGATTCTGAAAAACAGCTGACACAAAAATGGTTTTAGAGCCAGAAATTTTACAGTCCCAAAACTGTGTTCAGTTAATAAAAAATTTGTCTAATATCATAATACAAGTAATACAATCATTGTATCCATTCTTTGCATGTACTACCAGCGTCAAGTCAAGTCATTTTTATCTATATATCTGAATATCACAAAGCTCAAATTTGCCTCGAGGGGCTTTAAAATCTGCACAGCATACAACACCCTCAGTCATTTCTGGATTATTATTACTGGTGCGTTTTTGTGTAAGAAGCATTTTATTGTCATAGCTGTTTGTGGTGGAGCTAATCTGAACTATTTTATACACTGCTGAATAGTTTCATTGTATAATCTTATCATTTGTTTTATGCAGAAAATCTTAATCTGTAAATCTACTTTAACCTGTTGATAATATAGCAGAGTAAAAATCATAATGTCTCCATCTGAAATGTTGCGGAGCACAGAACTATAAAATACAATAAAAGTTAAGTGGAACTTTAACACTTACACTTAAATTCAAGCAAAAACTACATTACGGCGTTCACTTTATACTGAACCCATTAAAGTACATGTTACATAACATTAAAGAGGAGGTGGGACTGCGTACGGACGGAGAGGGTGAGGATCTGCTGGAAACAGGATGAGGGTCAGGATATAATGTTGAGTATTATCAGTGTGTTGGAGCTGAACTCTGGTATCTGTGTGTTATCAGGCTATTTATGCTCCATTGCAGCGAGGCGTTATGACCTCCCAATCACAGCTCGGCTCAGATAAAGACCAATCAGAGCTCAGAGGGCCGATAAAAGCCAATCACAGAGGAACAAAGTGATAAGGAAGCAGAGCTGGTCCTGCAGGTGATGAGCTCCGGCCTCGGAGCCGCGCAAAATGCATGCAAATACACACACGCGCACATACACACACATACAGTGCAGCTTAGGCACATTTTTTACTGTGCAAATAAACTATAGCTGAAGTTTTTATTTGATATCCTAATCTATCCAGTTCAATCAAAGTTGGTTCAATAAAAATCTTAAAGTTGGTCCAATGAAAACTGGACTTATTGCAGTAAAATACAGAACAATAAAATAGTTGAAGGTCATTTTACAATACAACATGGGCTGAAACACATTATGAAATTATCTGTACAATAAAATTTGCTGTTTGAATTATTTCCATCACAACTAATATCTTGGAAATTATAACAAATTTAATGACAAATTATTATAACAAGTTTTTCTTTACCTAATTTTACTTTAAATATATTTATTAAACTTTAATATTCAGTGTATTTAAAACAAGAACCACAAACAACAAAGCAGCAGTTGTATTTTAATCTTAAAAGTCTGATTTAAAGTAACGCAAAGTCTTGAAGCCTTTAACCTCAAACAAATGTGTAATAAGCAGGAGAGAATGCTGAATATAAAACTTTACTAAAGTACTGATTTTCTCCTTGAACTGATATTTTGACAAACATTCGTATTGTGTGCCTCTTTAAGACAAAGTAGTGGCCAAACACAGCTCACGTTTAAATCATGACTGTGCTTCATATCTCATGCATTTTGCATGCCACGGCCTCAGCCAGTACAAACTTACAGCAAAGCATGTTTTCTTTGGAAAGCTGTGAGACTATAACATATAAGGATATCAAAGACTCCCCCCCTCCACTTCATTCAAAAGTCTGACAGAGCAGCAGTCGACAACGTACAGAGAATGTCAAGCAGAATACAGCAGAAATCAAACATTATCGAGCCTGATTCACTGTTTGGCCGGCGACTTATTATTTGTGATGTTTACAATAAATTACACATGTAGTTCAAACACAGACCTAGCAACGTTCACTCAGTGTTCTCTCTCAGCAAAGAATCTGATTTTCTTTTCAAGTATCTGAAGTGAAAGGGTTGAAAGGTGACAACAGGGTGGAGGAGAACATTTGAAAGACCTTCAGAAAACAAAAAGAAAGCTCGGCCTGAAAGAGATCACAGGCTGCAATTACAACAGTGTGCTGCAGTGATGGAGGTGATAACGTGCGCTCTGGGGCGAACAGAAAGCTGGCACTCTGAACCGTGGCTCACCCCGTCTTCCTCCACCTCAAGCCCAAAGCGGCCGAGCAGAAGTCCTTGACTTCTTTCAAAGGGGTCTCCCGGAGGTCAAACAAAGGTCGCGCACAGGAAGGAGCTGGGAAGTGCACGTCGCAATCAGAGCTTCTCATCTAATGGTAAGTCTGCTTTGTTTTCTCTGTCTTTTCCATTTTAGTTGATTTTTTCTTTTTTTTTGTAGCTGAGACTTTTTGGCTGAGGTTTTTAAAGCAGGCGTTTACTGCACGGTAAGTCACCCCTGTTAGAAAGAAAACTTTGCAATATGAGCAGGACTACATCTGCTTTAACATGCAGTCAAGATGGAGATCGGTAACAATCAGCTGTTGCAGAAAAATTTTCATGCACAATTTAAAACTTTTCTCTGGAAAATTTATTCATGTTAAAGGGGTTTATAATGTGTGTGTGTGTGTGTGTGTGTGTGTGTGTGTGTGTGTGTGTGTGCAGATAGATAGTACTGTACAGCAGTTAAATAAACAGACAACTATAATAACACCTACAATGTGTGTACAAATTAAATACAATTAAAAAAATAAAAGGATGAGAGGACAGAGACCATCTGCTCTGCTGCCATAACAACATCCTCTATAGGCCCGTTTCCATGCCGTTGGCGCGTGTCTCCACCGCAGGAACCACCCCCGAAGGACAGAGTTCCGGAACGTTTACAGGGGCTAAACAAGTCCCTGCCTCGGAGTAGGTACTCAGAACGGCCCCGAGAAATTCCTGGCTGCGGCTTGGGGATTACTTGGTGCTGATTGGAGGCGGGATGTGACGGGATGTGACGTTTTGTAATTAATAACATGGTTATCGAAGATTAGCTGGGCTAACTGTTAGCTGTTAGCAGTGTCTGTAATAACTCAATAAACGGTCCATGAAAAAAATATTTTTTTTCCAGCGCATATGTTAGTTACAACATGATTGAACTAGCAAAGCAGTTTTGTGTTGCTATGTGTGGTATTTATTCAGTTTTGGGAAATCACGATGTCTAGAAAGCATCAGCTAACGGCAGCAGCAAAGCTAACATCAGGACGTCATCTGTTATAAGCCTCCCGTTGTCGGATACGACATGAAACTACTCCAATTAGCTCAATCATGTTGTAACTAAGACATCCACTGGAAAAACAATATTTTTTTCACGGACCGTCACCAGAGTTATTACAGACACTGCTAATGGCTAACGGTGTTCCTACGCCCCTACGTCCCGCACCGATTACGTCACATACAGAGCCCGGTAACTTTACAGGAACCTTCCTCCTACTCTGCTCTCTCAGTGGAGACACGGCGGTTGAGAGGGCCGAGCAAGAGGACATTCCTGTAGTAGTTCTTGCCCCCCCAAATAGTACCAGGAACTTAAGTGGAAACGGGCCTTATGGTTCATGTGCTCTTCAAGTTGCAAAATGCGCGACACTAAATATGAACTGAGTGTGCCCTGTGAAGTTTTCATATGTTTAATTTCAGTGTCACTCATTGTAGTCTTAAGCCCTGTTTCCACCAAAAACTTTCAGTATAGTACCTCTGGAACCAAAAGTAACCTAAACACTAGATCCACTTAGCGTTCCCACCACAGACAGTACCTTAAATGTAGGCAGGGTTGTGTCCTCCATTGCCCCATTTAGTTTTCACTGGATTTCCTTTTCAGAGGAACATCTGCACCTCGTTTATCGTTCACGAAATGGGGTTGCATGCTGACATTTTTAGGACAAAAAAGACCAGGTTGGAGTGAGAGTCTCTTTCAATTGGATATTTAAAAACAGTGGCTTTGTGGATTAAGTCCTTGTCGAGCAAGAGCAGGGGTGTAGTGCTGCTGGAGCGCATCAGAGAAACGTTCTGAAACATTTTTATCCAAGTGAGGAAACAGAATATATGCCGGTTGAAATGTAATTATATTTTTTAAATGCTTAAAAATCCAATCGTCATTAAAGCATATGTCATTCAAGAGAGACAATAATAAGATACAATAATTATAATACTATAAATAATAATAATAATAATACTACAATAAAATCATGTGAAATGGTTAGAGTTGTCATACAGACATTTAAGGTGTGTTGATTGATTCACATTGTCAGCTCATGCCTTTTCATGACATTTCAAGTCAACATTCCTCCATAAAATTTGAATTTCAATCAAATTATTTAATTTAATAAATAAATTCCTTAATTTTCTTTTCTGAGTCTACAGCTGCTACTAGAGGCAGCATAACATCCTTTCATTTTATGGTTGTAATTACTGATGTATTAAAAACTTGCCACAGTATGAACAGTTGTTGCATAAGCCTCACAACCAGTCACAACTCAGCCCTGAGCAAGAGTGACAGTTCTCTATTGACCGATCAACAGACTGCAGTGATTCAGGTCCGCATGTTAGTATCAGATCAGTGTGCTAGGTAAACCAACAGAGTGGTGATGAAAACTGGAGATGGCTCTATTGGAAATAGAGAAATACCAAACTAAACTGAACTGAACTGGAATGCTTGATGGAAACAAAGTTTAAGTGTGTCTCCTTGAGGCCTAAGAAACACACTGAATGCATTTCCCACCTCATGAAACATCTGCAAATATTGAAATATTTTAAATCCTGTATTATTTACACCCATGTTTCCAGTCTTAATAACAATAGTAATAATTATATCTTATATCATCTTTCAAGGGACCCAAGGATGCTTATGGGGCTTTCACACTGCTGCGCTGTAACTTGCTGCCTCAAGGCTTTTCAGTGAGAGGAAGGCGGTAAAGTGGAAGCAGTTATGCACAAGTTGGTAGGGGTACGAAGTGGTTGCCGCCCACATGAACAAGCACCATGTTGAACCTCTGGCAGTTGCTGCCTTGCTTTGGTTTATCAGTGGGCGTCACAGAGGCAGAAAGAAAACAAAAATGGAGGAGCTGATACTGTCTGTGTCTAAATACCCGGAGTTATGGCGCTAACGACTTATAAAGACAACCAGAAGAAAAACTTAGCCTGGGATAAATTTCCACCAAACTTCAGATGACTGGTAAACTGTCCAAATATTTAGAAACCTTTGGTCGTTTCAGTGATTTTCATTTTCTTGCTACAGAACGCAGCTTCAAGCTAACATGCACGTCTGCAAGTGTTTGCCAAAGCACCTGCCTATTGTCACAGCTGTGGACCGTAATGGCAGCAGCAGCAGATTTTAAACTGCAAAAAGAGGTTTGGGAGTTATATTACACTTTTAAATGCTTGTTTTTTGGGGGGATACTCCACAGGTAGGGGTGGTTGTCAGGGCGGTTACCATGCAGTGGTGTGAAAGCAGCTTTACATTTATGGAGGAAGAATAAATAACACACAAACAAAGCACCAACGAAAAGGAAAACAAACGTCAAAAAAACGTCAGTCAGCACCTTGATACATTTCATTACTGTCAATCAGCAGAATAGCATGAAACTGGCCACCTGCACATGCACTCTCATGTACATGTGCAAGATACAAACTACAAGGGGAAGGCACTCATAAAAACTTTTGCCCCGTAGCAGTGGTCAGAAACTCCACAACATATCTTTAAATACTGCATCACATACTGTATATACTGTATGCCTGCATGTACACACACACACACACACACACACACACACACACATGCAAACACTCCCATCCATGCGCACGCACTCACAATTCACCTCCCTCTCACCCTTCTTCCCTGGGTGGGAGTCCATTTCCGTCTCCTGATACATAAATAAATAAGGGGGTATATAGTGCCCCAGGACTGGGATGGAAGAGACGGAGTGTTAAAGCAAAAGAGAGCGAAAGAAAAGAATAGCGGCGGACAGACAGAGCAGAAATGAAGAGGAGGAGGAGGAGATGAGGAAGGGGGGGAGTTGTAATTGTTTCCCAGCTCAGGGAAGTTCAGTCCCGATGCGACCGGGCTGTCTCTCCCCGTGGAGCCCACCACCCCTCTCTCCCAGACACGAGAGGGAGGCCTCAATCAAACATATGAACCACAGAACATGACCTGGCAAGTTCAGCAGGAAAAGAGGGGAGGAGGAGAGAGTTAGTGTGAATTGATTGAATTACACTTGGCCAAAAACACCATGTGTGGGGCTGAGAGTGGAGGGACTGACAGGCTGCGGCTAATAACAACTCTATACACTGATTAAGGCTGCATTTACCACTGCTTGTTAACATTAATGCTACACTTTCACTACAGCACCAGTATCAGTGTGTGTGTGTGTGTGTGTGTGTGTGTGTGTGTGTGTGTGTGTGTGTGTGTGTGTGTGTGCTGGATGGAGTCTTCTAGAAACAGAGAATTAAGGGGGAGAAATGAGGTTAATTGAGTTTGTTTTGTTTGGAGCCAATCTAATGACGGGTGAAAGAAATAAAGTTACCGGTATGCCTATCGGGGACTGAAGGAGAGACACAGAAGAAGTAGGGGAGGGAAAAAAATGAGATTCTGAGCAAATACATTTGTCTTCTAGGGATCATATATCCTTTCCCTTTCTCTCATCTCATCCTTCACTCTCCCATAGAGGAGAATAATAGCTTAAAGCACCAAAAATAATTAAGCTTCCAAATTTATTCATCTAATTTAAAATGGCCGTCTGCACAGCAACATTGTGCATGGTAGAAAAGGGGGTTTCCTTCTGCTAATTCTCGCTGTAAGTGTTGTTTGTTGTCGTATCTCTCGCAGTCGTATCAGTGTGGGCAACAGAAGTAAACTTCACCTGCCACTCATAAACAACCCGTAAGCTACATTAATTACACAGGACACAGGCTACATCAGTGGAATACAGTAACTGCATCTATGTCGACACAAAGACTGCTCCATAGTATGTCTACTGTACAGTCTACTTGTACGCTTGTTTCTGTACCGCATTCACACGTGACAAGCAAAGTATGCATTTTACTCAGATATTACTGACATTATCCCTGGGGTATGATGCACACAGTCAATCCTAACCCCATGACACAAGCCCCCAGAAACAGTGCTGGACTTTGAAGCCAGTTCAACATAGTGGCCAAACTGTGGGATTACAACTACTGGGTCCGTCACGTGATGAAATGGGTTCCAAAAAGACTTTCCCATAGACTTATAATGTTAAGGAGATGTCTTTAAATCAACTGATTTTCTTTTTCAGGAACATCAACTGTCCAGTACAAACACATAAAGAGCCCTTCTTTAAAATAGAGTTGAAAATATTAGTTTATCGATCGATTCTGAATATCTGAAACAGTTTTAACACTCAATTTCCACAGTATCTATACTATTGGTATCAATATGCTCTCCCTTCTCTCTAAATGCAAGTTGACACACACATTGCTGCAGTGCCATCATAGCCCCGCCTCCTACTCCTACTCACTCACAGTGCTGTCTTCTCATCACTTGTCTCCATCACTCTGGATGCATGTATGTCTTTAAATAAAAAATTTATGCCCTCAATGTTCATCTTTCTGCGTGGTATTGAAAAAACCTTTACATTCACCTTGCTCTAAAACTTGCAGCAAACTGGGCAATACATAGTTGGAGTTTTGCTCACATCCTCTAACACCACCCAGTTAAAACTTCTGTTGGGAGGGATCCAACTTTATGGAAGGTAGGCAGGGGTGGGATCCAGGAGGATGGATAGGAGTAATTGGAGGTTTTTATAGATGGATATGGATGGATACTGTTTACTTCTGTGTAAAAAAAAAAGAGAGAGTTGAAAAACTTCTGTCTCCAGGTTAACTGAAATGCTCGCTTGTGCTTCGGCTCATAAACTGTTTTTACCCAGCGCCATTTTCATACAAGTGACAGTTTGGCACTGTGCATGTCCAGCTCTCAACAGAAATGAGGAGGAATCAGGGTGGCTCACTCATTAGCTACTTCTATCATCAGCTCGGAAAAAAATGATGTGTTTAATTTTTTTTTACCACTTGCCTGATTGTGCAAGTGAATCTAAAATGCTTTCAAAACTTTTATTCATAACTGCCAATGCAGGGGTGGTTGGCTCAGAGGTAGAGCAGGTTGTCCACTAATCAGAGGATCAGTGGTTCAATCCCCAGTTCCTCCAGTCCACATATCGAAGATACTGAACCCGATCCAGATGACTGTTCCATTGGTGTGTGAGAGTAACTGAGTAGCAGGTGGCACCATGTATGGTAGCCTCGGCCACCAGTGTGTGAATGGGTGAATATGAAGTGGTTGTAAGTAGTTGTAAGACTAGAAAGGCATTATATTAGTGCAATCCATTTACCATTTACTTTGAATTGCCTTGTTGTTGAAAGGTGCTCTACCAATAAAGTTGCCTGGCCTGACAGACGACAAGAGCCAACAGATAATACACTGACTTGCACACATGGTGTATTTGCTTACATTTGCATGGGCGTTATTTTTGGACTGGCACATTCAGACCACATAAAGGTTCACATTGTTCATAACTGCTGCGTTTAACATCTCTGGGTCTGCTGGTAATATTTTGCTGTAAAACAGAAACTGCCCTCAAGCACAGAAGTGAGACCGTGTCGTGTCACTGACCAATGAAAAGACTAACTGAGTGTTAAATCTTCAGTACGGAGCAACATTAGTGACAGAGTGCAACAGCCATGTATAAAAACTGGGCCATACAAACATTGTTTTTGTCCTGTAAGATTCTAGAAAATCCAGCGCAGCAGTCATCTCCAAATCTCCAGCATCAGTGGGATATTGGGGTTTGAATGTAATTACTCTATGACCACTTAGTTCAGGCTGTCACTGCTAAGGTCACATGAATAAGCCTCCATATTTGTCTCTAATCGAGCCACTAATCTGAAAGATCTAAGAGCCTGAATCAATCCTCCATTCTGCCTCTATTGATCTCATCTCTTCCGTCTACCAGTTTCACTCCCGCTTTTTTCGTCTCTGTCTCCTCCCCAGCATGCTCTTTGCAGTAATGGATACTGAAGATGTCAGGCAGATTTAACATTTATTGCTTATTTAAAACGGCCTCTGACCCACACACAATACCCTCCACCACGTCCCCGCAGACATGCCTAAAAAAGAGAAAGCAGCACGTCTCAGTGGGTGTAGTTAACGTTAAGGGGCTGTCACTCTTATTGTTGTTGCAGTAGCCATGAAATGATCAAGCTTGGCTAATGGCTGCCTTATCTCTGCACCAGGCTTAATAATGGCTGTTCAAAGCCTGCTTCTCCAGGTGGGAGTTATGTCATTAAGCCTCTATATTACACTCAGACTAACCACAATAACCATATGGTCTGAACGCTGAGCGAGATACCAAAAGGTTTTCAAAGCCTGGAGGCCTGGACCGATGGATCAAAGTAGGGTAACCTGATTGTAAATGTCTACATGTGTCCGTTCCTCCTGTGGTAGCAATTATGTGCATGCCTATTTGTGTGTGTACAGTCGCTTCATACCTTGCCTGCAGTGTTTTCGTAGGCAGCAGAAGTGAGTGAAATTATTATTCAGCATGTTCTAATTAATCAAATTGCACACGGCCGAGCTGCGGCACTTCATTCATATTTATACAAAAGAAATTTGAAAACCCAGGGGGAGAAATCATCCATGCTACAGAGTCACAGGATACAGCAGGAGGACCATGTGTAAAGGCTGGAGCCACAGCATCACTAACACAGTCCAAGGCTAAATGACAGAGTGAGCGATGCAAAGGGTGATTGAATGTGTTTGAATTTAAGAGTGTTTCAGCAGGATAACAGGATGGACAGAGACAAACAGAGAAAGAAAATGGATGGATGATGATCGAGAACTTGCTTTCCTCTTTCATCCCTCAAACCAAACTTGAGTAGGGGGTCAGGAGAGAGTGTGTGTGTGTGTGTGTGCGTGCGTGTGTGTGTGTGGTAATTGAATTTATATTGCATGCCCTCACTCATCTATAGTGCTCAGCACTATAAAACTTACATTGCTGACATTAGAATACATGAAGAGGGCAGAGTAACTCAGTACTGCTTTAATTATGCAGCATACATGCACATACTATACACACACACACACACACACACACACACACGATGTGAAAGGCGTTCTGGGACGCCGTGTCAAGTTCTGCCTGTTTCATGCATTGTCTTCTTACCAATATACACGTCCATTTTCACAGGAAATTTACCATTACATACAGTCTCTTTCGAAATAAATGCACTACGTCAGTACAACAATGCGAATTGACCTTATTTTTCCCTCCAACAACAAACGCACGCGTTTAGGTTTAGGCAACAAAAGCATGTGGTTAGGTCTAGAAAAAAGAACAGGGTTTGGCTTTAAAATCTTACGGGACACAAACACCACTCTCCCAGGTGAAAGTCCGTGTTTGTTGACCACCACCTCTCCCGCCAGCCCTATTTGGACTTTTGGCGCCTTTAATTCTTGTCCCACCGTGTTTCCCCATGATGCTGCTGAGCGCTATTTAACTATAACAGCGACAGACTGCGTATCATGCCGACGTTAAAGGCTTTTTTTTTTTTAGCAGAACAGCTAAAGCTAAATGGGTTTTTTTGTCAGTGTCTGACGCCATAAGTCACTGCCCAAGAGCCAGATTTCGACAACTTCGGAGTGAGACCAGGTTAGGAGGACAGGGGAAAAGATGCTCCTATTTTTTAATAACCAACTGTAACATGTAGACTTGTATCATTCAGTGTCACACTGACTTGCCCTCACACTTGTTGACACTGTGGGGAAATGTTTTGTGTGTGTGTGTGTGTGTGTGTGTGTGGTGGAGGGACTTCACATTTGCTGTGAGCCAGTGGCTGTGAGTTTGGGTCTGATTGAAGGCAGGTGTGTCTGAGTGTGCCTTCTCACACTGAGGTTATGTAAGCATGTGTTGCAAACACTGCTGTCTCTTATTCTGGTTGTCCTCCCTCTGTGCAGGAATGGTGTGCATGTGAGGTTTGTGTGAATAATTAGGTTTAGCTCTGTCTGTGCAGACAAGTGTCCACCTGTGGCACCGCTTGCAAAAGGCAGAGGTGACTTCCTGAGGGCTGAAGTGTTACCACCTTTGTCCTCGGTGTGGCTCAAAGAGGACTGCACTGAGTGTGTTGGTTTGTGAATGGACTGAAGAAGCAAGAAATTGTGACGACGCGACCCTTAACCTTGGACTCCCCCTGCCTCACCTATTATGTAGACATCGACACCGGCTCTTATTAGTAGAGAGATGAGGACCTCATGAATATTTCCCTGTTTGATTTTAGTATATTAGATAATAAAATGAGCTTTTAACCTTTCACGTGCTGTTGTCTTTTGCCTTTGGTGAGACTGGTTGTCAAATCAGAACCTGTATAGGGACTTTTTTTTTAAAATTACTTTTGTCCATAAGATGCTGTAATGGTAACACTGGTATACAGTCACAGTTGGTTTGTGGTGCTGATCACATCCCCACAGAGAGTTAACTGTTTTAGTTATTGTAATTTTATGCAGAGAGGTTTAAATGACTATGGTCATGTCATGTTCTACCATTTGTTCTATGCCTCTGTTTTGTCCAAAGGATTTGGTGTGTTTTTGTTTTGTATGAGCTCCTCGAAGCAAATTCCTATCAACTATGATTCAAATCCAACAAAGTATTTTATCTTTAATGCCTCCATTTTATATTGTACCCTTATTCTCAATTCTCTATTCCAACTTGTCAGCAAGTTGGTGCCATTTTTATATTTTCTTTATTATTTATTCTCTGTCTCTCACAATTATGATTATGATTATAATTTTGATTAAACAAATCAGAGTCAGCTTTAGTTACTGGCCAAGTATGTTGACATGTAAAAGGAATGTGAGTTTGGTTTGGTAGTTCTCTATAATTATACACAACAGTCTGAATAGAAATGTTTAAATAGAGTATCATGCCTTTAAAATTTATTTTTGTTAGTGTTAGAAAGCTAAATTTTGCCTCAGGATAAACAGCCTCTACAGTTACAACAAAAAGACAAGTGTTACATTGTTGATATTTTATCACACGATAGCTAAGAATCAGCACTGGACTACAAAAATAAATGGTTTCCAAAATGAGGAGAGACACAGAAGGAGAAAGAAAAATTGAGGAAGACCTCCTGACAGAAGGAGGAAGATGAGAGGAACAGAGCAACGATGTTTGTTTGGAAACAGTTTTGCTTCATTAGGATGAAGAGGAAAGAAAAGATTAGCAGAGGGAAGAAAATGAATGAGTGAACCAAGATGTGTCTCCATAAGTCAAAACAACACCCAGATGAGTGAAACAGTCAGCTAACGCTTCCCATATGAAATGATCCTGAAGTGGATTCAATCCTCGCAGTTCACTGAGGTTTCAAATCAACCGCACATTTTAATAAACAGACTGAGAGATTAATGCACAGAGAGATCAGTAGATGGAGAGCGATCAGACCACGACAATGACCATCATAGTTGTGGTGAGTGTGGTATTTACATGAACTCTGGGCAGTCCAAATCACTGCTGCAAAAACATACATGGCAAAACAAAAACATACAGCGCTGCAGTGCTAAATATAAATGTGTCAACTTCAAGTTTCTAAAAGGGGTGGAGCCAGACGCTGTAAAATATCTGGGGATCAGACCAAACTGAGGTGGGTCCAAGGGCATGCTCCCCCAGGGAGATTTCCATCTACAGCAGCTATATGCACTGTTGTCAAGACATGTGAGATACTAGAATGCTTAAAAATTTGTTCATCATTTCAGGGCTTCATAATTAATCAAATATTCATCACGATCACAATTTTGGTTTCCCACAATTCAATGAATCATGATCAACTGTGATATTAACATTTAAAATATGTGTTCCGCTCACAGTAAACTCTGCTGCCTATCACATCAAGTGCCTCCTAATCTAACAGTCAACCTCCACTTTAGAAGAGCTGCCACTGTGTGCAGGCCATACATCTGTGCTGCAGGCGGTCAACTCAAAAATCGTCTGTTTATCAATCATCGTCATCCATTCTTTTGAAGTATTTCAGATTCAGGAGAGAACAAGTCATCTGCAAAGAGTGCATCAGACTTGTATCTGCAATGCAAAGCAACACCACTGACTTATTAAATCAACAGACAAAGCATCACAACCTGCAGAACCAATCAGTTCTCACGCTGAAGTCATCGAATACCACCACTTGGTCAATGATTTCCGTGTCAGATGAAAAAAGCATCCTTTCACAGCAGTATGATACGCTGCTGGGTGGCATCAGTTTAAATATGCCACTGGGCAACAACATACTTTAGGGAGATGGAACGTCCCCATAGGGTGGATGGGAGGGGAAGTGGATGGGTCCAGCAAACACCAGACTTTCACCCAGGAGCCCAGTGTTCGTTTCTCCAATGACTGTTGAGCCAAACCATAATGTTTTTTTTTCATAAGGGGTTAACCTAACCACATACGCTTGAAGCACAAGGTAATAAACATAAACGCGAGTTGTTTTAATAAAAAAGACTGTATGCATCTAACGAGCAGGAACTATTCATTTTCCTATGAAAACTAGGGCTGCACGGTATATGCGGTAGACGGTAGAAATGATATAAATTTGGCCCACGGTAGAGATTTGCGCTCTACCGTCCTATCGTCGATGACGTCATCACACCTGCCTCAGTGTGAAAATGGCTGCGAGCACAGAGACAGTGGAGCAAGAGGAGCTGGTTCACGTCCATGATTTAGCGTAGCACGTGCAACATGTGTTGCTGGAGAACTTGTGAGTGAGTGAGTTAATGTCTTATGAACAGCCCCGGACTTCTCAGACTCTTTTAGCGACTTACCGCTCAGAGGGAACTCATTCAGTGTCTCCTCTGGCAGCAGCACAGCGTCTCTCCCTCTCCTCTCTCACCGTGCACACAAGGGAGTTGTTTTTCGGCAAGAGAGTTTGTCATAAACCTTTGGTAATGTAAACCTATGTGACGCTAGGGGCTCCACAAAAAACTCCATATTTTTTTATCAATTTAGCTTTGCTAAGGGACTACAAAACCCATTCAGAAACACTTCTATTATAACTTTTACACTTAAATTTATACCGCGATATATACCGTTACCGTGAAGGGATTCGATTTATACCGTGATATAAATTTTAGGTCATACCGCCCAGCCCTAATGAAAACTTAAGTGTATTTTGAAAAGGCAATACATGTAACAGGTGTAAATTGACATGGCATCCCAGACACACGCAGGATACCTAACTTGTCATATGCAGACGTCAAAGTCCACTGACCAAGTGGCAATATGTGACAAGTTGGGAGTGACAACATGTTGGCAGTACAATGAATGCATGAGGGCCAATCCCTGTCCTATCAGCATCAGCTCAGACATCCATGACAGCGACGCTACAGTGGTACAGTGAAAATAAATAAATAAATACAGCAGTGGATACAGATCTAGAGGAGATGCACTGAATGCAGGTGAAGATTTGTTAAATAGCAAGAATGTAGCACAACATGAAAGTGAAAGCAGAGCTCTGTTATTTAAATGTGAAGTTGCATTAAAATATTTTTTCCTTAAAAACAATAAATAATACTGATAAATAATTGTGATCTCAATATTGATCAAAATAACAGTAATTATGATTTTGACTGTAATCCTGCAGCCCTACATCATTTGAGAAGAACATGATAGTTGCCAAGGAAAGAAATCATCCTGTAGAGCCAACATTATATTTTGTATGTAATTCATCTCCAGCTGTCTTCATCATTCTCAAACCAAAACACAACGAATGTTGAGGATGACTCATTTCAGCTCCTGCCACCTAAAAAGGGGCAAAAATTGTCAGATGTTACTAGTTTTAAGTTACATAACAGGTAGGGTTGGAATCTGGCGTAAACAGCATTATTGTTGTTGTACTACACTGGAGTAGAGTTCACAGAATGAAAGTTCAGCTGACAAATCTGCTACATGTGGTCTTCAGTACTCTAAATTTAATATCAGACCAACAGAAGAACATGTGCTCAATTATATTAGATTTCTTTAGGGAATAGAAAAAATTCGGGACCGCTGAGAAAGCTGGAGCCCCAGAAGCCACCGTCCCCACGCTCTGCTCTGCTCCTCGTCTCTGAAATGGTGGATGAGGGACAAACTTCAGTGTTTCATTGCTGGTGTTTACAGAAAACACAACCAGTAACAAAACTCACGTACAGTGGGTGTTTTACAGTTTGTATTCATCACATCAGCAAGTGTTCAGTCTGTCTCACCTAAAAACACTCTGTCTCTGTTTTTCCTTCACTGTTACCTTCTACTGCACGTTATCTGTGATCATCTTAAAATATATAAAATTATTTTACAGCATTTGACCTAACTATGGGATGGGTTACACATCATTTCTGCTGAGGCTTCTGCTGCAACTAACCAACTACTGTCTACTATTTCCAAAACTGATTATGTTTCAGATTACCCATGAACCACTTAGTGTATGAAACTTAAAGCAATTGTGAAATCACAGTCTCTCTGTTTTGGCTTCTCTGACTTTGTCTAACCAACAGTCCAAAGAAGTTGAATTTAAAATCTATAAACTGAAACCTGAAACTGGGGAATGTCTTCTGATATTTAATGTATAATAAAAACTGTTGCAGATAATGTTCTTTCAATCGATTTAGCTCAACAAATTATGAGTAAAGACAGTGTGAGAAACTCATACTTTATGGGTTTCACAGTGTTAAAGACAGGACAGTAAGACAAACTATTTTAAGCAAACAGAGAACTCTGTGCCAGACTAGAAAATGCCCCATTTCCAGATGATCTGTTGCTGTGATAAGATTTGCTTGTTGTGGTTTGAGTTTGTTTTGGTGTTTCTGCGCTGCTCATCTGTGTCTAAACTTCATCGCCCCTCATCGTTGATGTATGATAGCTCACCTCCTCGCCGTCTGGATCACGACTCACATCAAAGGTCTACTCAGAGCACCAATCCTGCCTTCGTGCTGGCTGATAAAGCAACACCTCATCCGTAACTCCAACCACATCACTCACTCCTGTGCAATCTTCCTATCTGCCTGAAACCGGCCTGGTCTTGTACGTCTGGGGCTTATTTTTCGAGAACACAAAACAAAACTGCAGAAAAGTGCTGAAAGGTGGAGAACTGCAGCAGAAAAGAGAGAAGGCCCGTCAGAGAGTCAATATTGTGCTCACTTAACTTTACTGCAATGTCTGTCTGTGACAAGAAGAGATCCAGTTACATGCTTCAACGACTGTCTGGGCAAATCGGAAGCATTCAAGACACCCAACCCCCCACCAGATATTGCTGATTAAATAATAAAAGCATGATAATCGAAAGTGCATTTCCATTTATGAAATCTAACTCACAGACTGGTCTACTGTGCCGGCTGTCGGCCCGTCCCCCCAAATCATTCCCAAACAGTCTGCCTGACTTCTGCACCCCATGCCAAATGCAGAGAGGGAGAAGGAGAAGGAGAAAAATAAATAAATCCTCAATTTTAATGGCTCATTTCCGTGGGACACTACCCTTAAGCCTTGGGCCTGACATCACTAAAGAGACAACCCCTCAACCCCAATCCTCCATTAAATCTTCCCGTCCGCACACACTCCGAGCCTCGCATACGAGTCAGGAGTATGTCTAATCTGATTTTTCAGTTTGGTCCTCCTCTGCAGAGAGCAGACAGACCGGCGGACCCGCTGGTGGCAGGGCAGGTGAAGCTACTGGCCCAAACAGCCTCATGATTAGTTATTTATATGCTCGCCCATGTTTGTTTGTTTGTTTGTTTGTTTGTCTGTCTGGGCAAATTAACTGTGTGAATAAACCTGAATTTCTTGAAACATACAAAAGAGATAAGAAGAAACAGGCTGGTAAAAGTATATTTTCTGAACTTCTCAGTAAAACTCCTATGTGTCATTTTTGGCCATATAAATTATACCGTTGGTATATTTGGTTGTATATCTGTTCTATACACATGACATCTATTGCACGTCTGTTCGTCCTGGAAGAGAGATCCCTCCTCTGTTGCTCTTCCTGAGGTTTCTACCATTTTTTTTTTCTAATCGGCTGTGAGCAAAAGAAGAAAAGACAGACAATAGTCTATGTTTATACACACATATATATGTATATATATATTTTTTTTTTAAGGATAAGAAATGCAGAGCAAAAATAAACATGTTTCTTTTTATCCTGAAACTTTATAGCTGAAGAAACTATTAAACTACTAATTGTATTTCAAAATAAATGCTCATGATAATTTGTCTGATTCATTTTTATATTGGGTTTCCTTATCACACAAAATATCTTCATCTGCAGAAGCTGACGTTTTTTTAGAACTGCTGCTCATAGTCCACTGGGATATACATGTTATACTGGACTGTGCAAACAACCCTAATTATAAAATTTTATTTATTTATAAATAGACACTATAGTGTAGTGATGAGGGCATCTGTAGGTGTTCATTAATGTATTTGTCAACAACAATCTCTGAAACATCCATAAAATACTATTTCTAATATCAAGAATGAACTTCTATTGCACGTCTGTTCGCATGTTCACAACATGCTGCAAGAATCTGTTCATGTGTGTAATCATGCATCATAAATATGATTACAGCTATGGTACACTGTGTTATCTATCATTCATTAACTGTTTGTGCACCGGTTATAGATGCATGAATGAATCCGTCATAATTCTGCATAAAGGTGTAAAAACACTGTAGGTTGTTTGTATTTCCTTAAACCAATCACAATCATCTTGCGTGTCGCTAAGCCCAGGATGCACCGACAGTGTCCCTGCAAAACAGTGTCAGAGGGGAACTTGTTTTGGTGGAACATTTGCACCTGAGGAGGCGAGCACTGGCATAAACATGGCTAAAACCCTGCAAAACAAAATGCCATGCACATAAAACATTTTAGATGTTTTAGCATGTTGGTTTACAGCTGGGAGGTTGTTGTTGTTTCACACACAGTGCTAGTGTAAAGATAGGTCGGGCTATGCAAGACTAGCTTCATGAAGCAATGGGGATTTTGAAAATGATGCCACACAGATAAGAGAAGAGGAGGAGGACTCGGTATACACACAGTCTACATCCCGTGAGTCAGACTAAATGGGGGATGAAAGTAAACTATTACTTCACAATCAGTCATCAGAAATGTAGATCGGTACATATTTTAAAGTACTTGGCAATTTCGCCCAGTGTGTCATATAACTTGTGTTTACTTGTGTGTCATCCAGCACTGATACGTCCTATAGAGAGTTGTAACATAATAATAAAGCGGCCATTTGATGCTCCAGAACGCAGATGTGGAATCAAGATGAAGAAAGAAGAGAAGGAGATATTTTGCTCTGCGCTATCAGTCACTGTATCTGCCGTTCAGTGTCACCCTCGAACGGCCTCTGCTCCTCTGTTGTCTGCTTACAATGATGTTATGTACACACACCTGATGATTAATATGCAGCCATGAGGCGGTGAAAAGAGGAGCGAGGGGTAGAGGGAAAACAAAGGGGAGAAAGGCCTGATGGGAATCTTTTCGGGACAGTAAACACTGCATGAATTAACCTATCAGAGCGCTGACGACGTGAGGCGTGACCGGGAAACAAATGAGGAGAGGGCTAGAGGAGAAAGAAAATACAGTAGTGTATATACCAATAATATAATGTCCTTAAACACAGGACAATAGAGCTTTTGAGAGTGTGTGTATTTATATATAAATTATTTATTTCTCTACAGATATCTCGTATTAGCATGATGCTATGTGAGAGATTCTTAGTTTTACTGCTATTACACAAGTCAGAGGTACATTATATTGTTTTACAGAACGCTTATGTATGCATGTGTGTGTATAAGTGTGTATAGTGCGCACTCAATGTCAATCAAGCCAGTTTTCTAATTAAGAGTTGCCGCGCAAGGTTAGCGATTGTTGCTAGGGAAAGAAATCACTATCAGCTTCCCATTTTCATATGAATGAGCTCTTTTAATTAAACCGAACAGCTAATGAGAGCCTATATCAAAATAATACAATGTTTTACCAGCTATGTAAGAAGTGAACAAAAAAAAAAAAAAAACGCCGTAATGATGACATATAGGACGAAAAGGAGCCGAAGAGAGAGAGACAAACGGAAGTGAAAGGCAGGCAGATTAACTGGTTCTGAGCAGAAAACAGATATCTGTTGTCTTTGAACCTGTAATGTTATTTCTGCGCTGACAGAAGTTCAAAGAATCCGGAGGCCCAGATTGAGTTAGACTTTGGTGCACAAAAAGAACGAGGAGGAGAAAGAGACAGAGAGAATAAATGTCGACTTGCATGTTGTAAGTCTGCTATACGCGTCTGAGAGAGAAAGAAGCAGGGAAGGGAGATCTCAGATGAAAAGCAGAAGAAAAAAAAACTGTCCTCCATTGTTGGTGTCTGTGCGTTAGTGTGTGGTTGTCAGGCGTGCACGCGTACTTGTGTGCCTGCTATAATTTCTCCATTTGAAGGTTAATTAACGCTTGAAGTAAAAGCTACAGGACTGCAAATCAAAGACAGTAAACAGTCTTCCAGCCGCCTTGGGGGATTATTAGAAAAATAAATGAAAGCTGCATAAAACAATTAAAATATTTGAAATGTGAACTTTGAGAGGCAGTTTTCCCTCCGCTTTCCTTTGATAACGCTGAAATGATCAAGGACAAGTGAAATAAACTTAGAGGCAAAGTGTGTGAGCGTTAACGCTGCACAAAACCATACAGAATGTGGAGGCTGTCGCTGCAATGTATTCATAGAAAAACAACGTATAGAGTTGTAAAATAAAGTGTTTTGGATTTGTTTACATGAGAAACGCACACAGAATACAGTCAAATACAGAAAATCAGAATATAATAATCATGAACTGTGAGGTTCTCCACTCAGCATCTGCCACTTCAAACATTAAACAACAGATTACTGCAGCAGCCGGTGGGAAGGCACAAAAAAAATGGAATTTAGGCTCCTTGAAAGTAAAAGAAGTAAGAAAGTGTGCGCGATGTTTGGTTGGGAGGGCAGCATATATATTTGATTGGAGGCTGTGCCGTGTGCATGTCAACACCCTCAATCTGGCAAACCAGAGGGATATGAGCTAATTAAGGAGGAGGACAACCGAAGGGGCAAAACAGAGGGAAGAAATCAAATTAAAGACAGGAGGGGGGGATTAGTGAGAGAGGCAAAGCACTTTCTACTTCTTCTGGAGTCTAGCTGAAACATTTGGAAAGAGAGAGGATGAGACAAAGCGGGTAAACAGGGAATAAAGCGTGAAGAGAGTTTTTGCTAAAACTGGTTTGGAAGTTATTTTGCATCAAGTGAACTCCCCCCTGACCTGTTTTTATATGTTCCCTTTTCTTCACTGTCCCTTTTCCTTGTCATTTTCTCTCCATCTTTGTCTGTCTCCTTTTAGTTCTCTCAGAGGAGCTGTCCCTGTCCCAGCCCGGAGCTCGTATCTGATGGGCAGTGGGCCACTGTTTTCATAAACACAGTTTTTGGAGGGCCAGCATACATACATAAACAGCAGCAACACAGGCTGCAGTGTCAGATCTCCTCTAAACCTCCGTCAGTCACTCTGCTCTTCTAAAAGCCCCATCAGGCAGTGTTTGGGCCAGCCTGACAGTGCCGGGCTTTCAGACGGGTCCCAGACAGAACCAGAGCCACGATTGGGTCCCCCCACAGACACTGAGCCCCCCGGCCCCGTCAGAACCCCACTGTCCCTGCCTGTCAGTCCAGGATTAACTCTGTATACACACTGGGCCATTACAGTACACACAGTGTAGACCTCAGGGCACAATAAATATCCTTTAATCTGATAACCTTGTGTTTGCTTAAAAAAAGAAAGTTATATAGAGGTTTGTGTGGCTTTAAAATGGTATGTTAGCATATTACTCTGTGAAGAACCTCTGAATCTGTAAACAGTTTTTTCCCCCTGAAAATTAAAGAACCATTTGTGGTTTCCTACAGCTGAGATCCTGAGGTTCTTAAGTGTGCTTTTGGTTTTCTGTGGCACCAAAACCCTCTGCATGGCAGTGCAGCAGCTGTCGTATACATATAAATATTTATATGAATACATTTAAAAAACAAAATCTATCCACTTTCATACCAATAGCAGCCCAGCAACGCAGTCCACTTGTGCATCAGTGAGAGTTTTTCTACTTTTAATCTGTACTTAAAAAAAAATAAATAAATAAATCTAAACTTACTATTTATCAATATGTTTTACTATCACAATGGATCAAATAACTACATATATCTGTATATCTGAGGGGTTGGCTCCTAATGATGACCCTACATATAATTATCACTTGACTCTACATTTCCCTTCAGCTCTATGGAGCATTTTAGCATCTTTTAGCTCATTGTTTTGGTTTCTGGTCCACAACTTACTCTCACCACTCTCATCAGTGTTATTTTCACAGCAGCAGCTGTTTTCAGAAAAAAATAAATGAATAAAATGCTCTTAAAATCCCCCTACATACTACTTTCTCAGCAGGAAACAGCAGACAGGCAAAGTTAGCCATAGCTGTTGAATATAGTGGAGCATTTAGCATCTAGAGAGAGAAATATTTCTCTCAGGAGTTGATGGAAACCAAAACAGAGCAAAAAGAAGACTGTATATTAAACTTAAACTACAGGACTTGCATTTGTCAGTCAGAAACCAAATTAATGATAATGTTGTTCCGTGACTGCTTGAGGTGTAAATAACTTTTTGCTAACAAGTTCTTCATGTTAACTTAAAAGGTAAAAATATGTCAGTGTTGTTTACAGCGTGTTTATGCTGCCCTCAAGTGGCCAAAAAATCACTTACAGGAGGATTAAATTGTTTTGAAAACTTATTTTCATTATAGCACAAGGAAGAATTGTCTTAAATTTAGGCGACAGGACATGCTACTTGTTATCAGTTACCAAAATACCTAGCCATTAAAGATTTACTTGAAACTACAACTACAGTGGTACAAAGTAACCACGTTCATCTATTCAAGTAATGAACTCAAGTCTAAATTTGAGGTACTTATAACTTCAGTATTTCAATCTTACACTGCTGACACTACCTGCTATACTTTTACGCCACTGGATTTAAATGGAAAAATATTGTATTTCAAGCTTCACTACATTTATTTTACAGTTGCAGTTACTTTAAAATTGAGATTTTACATAACAAAACAGATGCTTAAATAATATAGGGCATTTTATAAATCGAACTATCCAACATAGTACTAACTATTTTGAGGACATTTAGTTTTGATTTTCTCATGGAATATTTTTGCAGCATGGTTTTGCTACTTTTACTTAAATGATCTTAATACTTGCTCCACTACTGAAAAACTACATGTCATTGTGCCATTTCAGCAACCCAAACACCAAAGTAAATGTCGGCATTGTAGGTTTTTGCAAGTCACAGATATGCTACATTTGTATGTTATTATGTAGTGTATTTGTTGAATGTTTGTGTTTCAAAAATGCTGTGGTTAATGTGTGGGAATGCTAAGGCACAAAAAATATTTGATTGTGGAAGAGATTGTGATTTCGGCTTAAAATACCCGGTCTTGGTGCCACTATCACTGCTGGAAAATATGCCGATGTCTCACTAAAAATCAACCAGCCTTGTTGTTTGTTGGTCTCAAAGAGTGGTCTGCAGTTTGTCAGCCGTCTCACATACTGTAGGTGTCGCACCGCCCACAATGTCCTGCACCTCCTGATGATAAACTCAACTCATACACATGTAATCAGAACTATGTCACTTAAAAAGAGTTGATGTGACACATATGAAACATAGAAATGTTATGTCTGTGGTTTGCAGAAACCAACAATGCCAACATTTTCTTCTGGCAACTGGGCTGCCTATAGTGATGAGATTTAGCTTGAATTCAACAGCAATAATAATACACCTGTGTTTGCCATTTTTCTCAGGCTTTTACAATGCAGAAGAGACACATTTTAGTCCTGTTCCCTTTCTGAGAGAATTCACAGTTTAAACACTTTTATGTCGGACATGTTGATGTGAACATGTTACTGTTTGCCTAACTCTAATAAGTTAAATAATTTGCGAAACATATTTTAGGCTCAGTGGATTCAGAAAGCTAACAACACAGACTGCTTGTGACATAAGGAGTGAGTTAGGACTGGTTTCTTTGTTTAGGACTGTGACGAATCTAAACATAACATCTACCTCTGGGCTGCAGCAGACCAAATGGACTCCCCTGAAGACATTTCATTAGATTGTGAAACAAGCATGAAAATCCAAGAATACTTGACATCTCTTTGACATCTTTTACAAGGTTATCCAGAGTGGAAGTGACTTTTCACATGACCCTACACATCACATGACCCCACCAGCAACAATTTTAGTTGAACTGGACCCCCAGTTTTAATCACTCCTCTCTGCAGCCTCAAGTCCCCTCAGCAGTAACACAATGCTGGAAAGGGAACAGCTTCAGGCCTTTCCTTCAAATTCATTACTATGTTGGTTTAACATAATTATAGGGAACATTTTTGTGCCTACACAGGAGCTCAAACCAAAATCCAGTAGTTTAATAATCGTTAAGAGAATGTAAATTTGCTTTGGGAAAAAAACAATAAATTTTTCAACATCTTTAGTGAAGTCGGCAGGTGATAAATAGCAGTGCACCTTGTGATATGTTGTCTTTACTTATTTTCCTTTAAGATCGTTTAAGTAGTTTTTGGGCTTTTTTTAAAAAAAAAAGTGGTAAATAGTTTGTAGGTTTATACACTCTTGTCAAATTCACTAAATCAGCATACTAAATACAGTCTGACACTGAATTTTGTGTCCACCATTTTTTACATAAGTTCAAAACATACACAAAGGATATTATAAATTAGTTTTTCAAAATATTGTGACCAAAAGATCTACTGAGACATTTTATAGTTAAAAAATAATTTTGTCAGTGCTCTCTGGTGAACAAACAATGTGATGGTGACTCTGTTTTTAACAGCAACAACACACTAAGCCGCAGCTAAGTGCAGCCTGCAGTGAGCTGCCATTAATTTCAAATCCAGTAGGGCGATACTGTATAAAAGTTCTCCTCCGGAGCACAGGTCTGGTCCATTCATGCATTCACATACAGCTGTTACCACTTTGTATTAAAATCTCCTACTTATATTAACAATGGCGTGGTCATATAAAACGATTAAATAGCTTAGACCTTTTTAAATAAATGAAAAGCATTGGACACAGGGACGGGCAGGCAGAGGATCAAAGTCTGATAAGTTATGAGATAGGGATCAATATTTGTAGGCCTATCGTATGAAACACAATAAACAAATGCTGAGGTTAGAACAAGTGGATTAGGGTGAGAGTCAGACACTGTGGGCGCAAATTATTACACCGGAACTGGAAGACCTACCTGTTGGTTCCCAATGTGCCAGTCAATATGTGTTTCCCTCTACCTAAAGCAAACCCTTAGCTTTAACCCTAACCAGTGAGGGGGGCGCTATGTATTAACAGGGGGGAAAAACTGTTTGCCAGGGAAATGTATTTGAATACAACACTGGTGTTGCTCCACCATTGTACAGGACGTGAATGGAAAAACATCCAACATGGGCATCTGTTGGCATCACCCAGATATGCCAATCACTGAGATGAGGAAAAAACCACCATAACCCGTCTCCTAATCCCCGCTGCTTTCTAACAGTCTTAGGTCGCCAAAGCAGAACTGGATACATTGTAGAAGTTGCAGGTACATGAATGGAGACACAGAACATGATAACACACAATACGGCATCATCCAGATGTGCCGATCACCGGCACCCTTCTATAATACAGCCTGTAACAACATGACAAGAAACAAAAACCTTCAGGTGCGCACTAGCAGATCTGACACGGAGTGGATGAATGCAAAATGAAAAGCAAATTATTTCTGGTGATGAAGTGTTACATGACATCGTACATGTATTTGTATTATGCAAAATCCTATTGTTAACATGTTATATTACATAATTACTAAATATTAAATAATATAACTAAATTAAATTAAACTAAATTAAATAATATAATGCATTAATGTAACGCATGTCTTGTTACTTAGCCAGTACTCATATATCTGGGGGCATCGGTGGCTTAGTGAATAGAGCAGGCGCCCCATGTACAAGGCTGTTGCCGCAGCGGCCCGGGCTCGACTCCAGCCTGTGGCCCTTTGCTGCATGTCATTACCCCTCTCTCTCTCCCCTTCACACTTAACTGTCCTATCTATAAAGGCAAAAATGCCCCAAAAAAAAAAATACTCATATCTGTAATAAGCTGATATCAGCCATTAATTGGCTTAGAGCCATTTCTGAACTAATCTTGAACAACAACGGCACGGTGGTGTGGTGGTTAG
The DNA here is from genome assembly GCF_041903045.1 of Epinephelus lanceolatus. Classification (NCBI taxonomy): domain Eukaryota; kingdom Metazoa; phylum Chordata; class Actinopteri; order Perciformes; family Serranidae; genus Epinephelus; species Epinephelus lanceolatus. The sequence continues at coordinate 24,838,091 of NC_135734.1, read as the reverse complement.
CACTGTCACCTCACAGCAAGAGGTGTGGGAGCCCTTCTGTGCGGAGTTTGCATGTTCTCCCCGTGTCAGCGTGGGTTCTCTCCGGGCACTCCGGCTTCCTCCCACAGATTGGGGATTAGGTTAATTGATAACTCTAAATTGTCCGTAGGTGTGAATGTGAGTGTGAATGGTTGTCTGTCTCTATGTGTCAGGCCTGTGATAGTCTGGCGACCTGTCCAGGGTGTACCCTGCCTCTCGCCCGATGTCAGCTGGGATAGGCTCTAAGACCCTCAAGAGGATGAAGTGGTTAGAAGATGGATGGATATGTTATTCCAGTTACGTTCAGTTTCTAATGATAGCTACAGCATCACTGAAACACAGGGCTTTCTCTCTATGCTGACGTTTGGCAGTAGTTTGTAGTTACTTGTTCTACGGAGGATGATAAAGAAGGAAGATGTGTCCTCCATCTTGTTGATATTTTTTTCTGATAATTTAATAATCTCTGCTCCTTCACTATTTCACTCATCACCTTTATCTCTGAGTCACAACTGCAGGGGGAGACTGTGTTTGCATATCTCTGACTCTCCCTCTCCTCTACATGTGAAGGTGAGTGACGTCGACAGGTGCACAGAGAACAGGCTGGCATTTTTCAAGGTGATGCTGCAGGTGACCTCTGACCTGGATGACTGGACTCTGCTGAGCTCAGCTGTAATGATTGGCTGTTATTCTTCGCCCATCAGCCCCAGCCTTTCACTGACCATCCTCTCGTCCGGAGGTGACATATAGGGAGGTGAGAGGATGACAGCAGCAATGAAAAAAAGCAGCAGCAAGTGTTATGAATGTGTATGTGTGCGTGTCAGGGTATGGAAGCAGTATATCAATACATTGCTTTATTGAGGTGCCAGCACTAATTTGCATGTTGTTTTTTTTCTGTCTGTGTAAATGAGACAGGAATAGATGCGCAAACAATTCAGCGGTGAAAGGAGAACAATGGTAGTCTTAAAGGCGTTTCTTTCATTAGGGTGTACTGTTTAGCCCTGGCAACAATTTTGCAGGCAAATAAGCTAATGGGCCTCTTTGAAATGCAAAGGATTTGGTTTAAGTAGCTGATTGCAGACCTCACGTTTTTTTTAAACTACCTGACACACTGAAAGTCTGCACCATAATTCTAAATTTGAACATTAAGAAATGTATACAACTGTGCAGAGGAGACGTTCATTTGGAGAATTAACTGTCAGATTAAAACATATTTTTAACAAATCAAACATTTACCTACTAATATATTCAAGAAGAAGCTAAGAAATCTAATCTTGTCTTCTTGCATTACATAAAAACGTTGGTATTTTTCAGCCTGAACCCTTTTTGCAATGTTATCGTTCGGGGCAATAGCGCATTGTCAGTGTTCGTCCACTAAAGGTGCTTGTTTTTGCCAGCTGGCTAAGTTTGTTTTAATGAATGTCTGACAAGGAAATAAAAGCATTTTCTTTACTTTTCACTCCATCTGGTCTGTGTGTTGTTGTCTTTCTGTAACAACTAAATTCTCATTAGACTTCAGAATGAGACTTCTCTTTGCGCGAAACTTGATAGACACAAAAACAAACAGAGCAGATTAAGTGAAAGGTAAAGAAAATGTTTTGTTTATTCTTTGTCTGGATCTTACAATTATAATTTGAGCCTATCAGTGGCAAAAAACAAGCACTTTTAGTAGACTTTTACTCTCTAATTACAAAAAAATAGTTGTCACCATTACTTGGACATAAAAACAAGGGAAGTCCAGGTTGACATAGACGTTTCCATTTGAGCTGCTCTACTGAATATATTCTTTGACTAAATAATTTCATAGCAGTTTTTATTTTGCTGCTACCACACAAAGCAACATGTAATGGCAGAATATTTGGAGAGTACTTTGCTGAAGTACTGTGAAACCTTATGCTTCCACTCGAATACACCACACTATTTTCCTGCACTACAGAGGAATGTTTTGAGCTTTTAATTTAACTTTGATTCATTGGCTGGCTGAATTTAGAGAGAATTTATTCTATCCAAAAGAATATAAATGAGAGAGACTACAAGCAACAACCTGGACAAATTGCTGCATTAAAACACTGCTTATACAATAACGCACTGAAAAATAAGAATACTATCATAAAGCACATTTTGCTTTTAATTATTTAGGATAACTTTAAATGCAGGACAATCAGTTCGTGGTGGTCTGAATACAAAAACAGCACCAGAGTTCAAACTGTTTTCTGAGCAGGGAAAGCTAGGCTGACGCTGCACCTTAATATAGGTGTAATTGGCAGGCCCATATTTTTGACCACCATTTACAAAGGCATCATTAAAAAAAAAGACATCCACAGCTGATGGGGGGATGGGAGATAAGCAGTGCCGGAAATGGAGGAGTCGACTGAAAGAGGCTGCGGCGGTATTAATTAAACAATGCCCATTTTAATCATAGCTAATTATATTTGCAGGCGAGGGTTGAGAGGAGTGAGGGGGCTGAGGGTGATTCTATCTGTCTGTGCTCATTAGTACGGTGGAGCTGTCTGATACAGCCTCTGTCATCAAATAATCAGCAATAAACATAATCTCTGTCGGAGGGAGGTGATACTGTTAAAACTGGTATAGTAAAGATCGACACCAGCACGTAAACACAGATGGTGACGGATCATCCACAGACAAACGTGAAAAAAAAAACAAAAAAAAAAAAAACAACAAAACCCTTACTGCTGCTTTCAATCTGGAGAAATATTCCATCAAACAACAAAAGAAGGGAATATAATAGTCTGGAGTAAGATGGGAATATATTTGAGCACGTTAGCAGCCTAACCACCTCCCCACTGGTTAAACTGTTAATTAATGTTGCACCCATTTATCAGTCAAACGGCTGCTAATTAGTCTTTTCAATCTCCTCTGCCTTGAACCATATTTTAAACTCTTCTCTTGCCCTCCTCCTTTGCCCTGTTAATAATCCAGCCGCCGTTCCCTTCCCTCTGTTTCTTTCTCTGCCTGTTATCTCGGCTCATCAGTGACCGTTTCCCATCTATAAACATTCAGGAGCTCAGATGTTGACCCTCGACTCCTGGCTGACCTGGAGGTCACCACCAAAAAAGGGACAGGGGTACTGAAGGGAAATCATCATGGTTGTGTCTTATCTCTCTGGTGGAAGAGGAGTGATTTAAAGGCAGAAAAATAAAGGGAGTCCTATAGGGAATAGTAGTTATGGGTGCTGGGCCCAAAATACAGGTCAGGAAGAGAACAGTGGGTGTGAGCGCTTCCCCATGTCAGGTATCTACCTCTGTTCCTGGCTTGGTGACAGTATGTGTGTGTATGTGTGTAGTAGTAGTTGTTGTACATGCTACATAGTGAGGACCAAAAAAAGTGCAAGGACATTTTTGGAAAGTGAGGACATTTTGGCTGATCCTCACCTCTGCAAAGGCCTGTTTTAGGGTTTAGACTTGGTTTTAGGGTTCAGGTTACAGTTAGGTTTAGGTCAGGGTAAAGGTAAGGGTTGGGGTTAGGCATTTAGTTGTGATGGTTAAGGTTAGGGTGGGGGGCTAGGGAATACTTTATGTCAATGAGGCTCTCTTATGTCAGTGAGGGTACAGATATAGAAATACAAGAATGTATGTGTGTGTGTGTGTGTGTGTGTGTGTGCTGACGTGTATAACTCACGTTGTAAGGACATAAAATTGTTAACACAATCACATTGTGGGGGCTCACCTTCCTTGTGGGGACAAAATTTAAAGGGATACTCTGCCAATTTCATTACATAACTAGAAAAGCACTCAGAGAGCGCAGACCTCCGCCAAGCAGCTCGGATTTCCCAGCATTTTATTATTTTATCCACTTCACTTCAACCGATGACCACCAAAATTTTATCATGTTCCTTGTTCCATTATCAACATTTCCTGAAAATTTCATCAAAATCCGTTCAGAATTTTTGAGTTATTTTGCAGACAAACAAACAGACAAACGCCGGCAAAAACATAACCTCCTTGGCGGAGGTAACAATTCATAACAACGTGGGTAGTATATGTGTAAGTGAACTGTCTATCTTACCAGAGGCCAGATTTTCCTGCTCATCTCTCAGTTCAAATCCAATGGGTGATGCTTTAACTAGATTGTACTTCAGCATTTTTGTGTGCCTGCCTCCAGAGATACAAAGAGAGTAGAGGCAGTTTAAGAGAGAGACCGTGCTCTATCAACCTCTAGAGTAAAGCTAGGCAATGTTGAAGCGTATTTTAGTGCACTGATTGGCTGTAATATGAGAACTTGTGAACGTACTGTTCCCTGTATTGTAAAAATGGAGATCGAATGATAAAACTAAGCAGTACTGTTTAAATATGAATAAAGTTTCTGCGTTGCCTATTTCTCGCCGAAGATGTCTTCAGAAACCTATTTTATCTTAACGTTTAACTGTAATTCGTGATTATCAGTCGCCCGCCATATTTTTTTCTGTGGAAAAACAGCCAAGCTCAAATTATGTCACCCACCAGCATGAGCGTTTATTGTGCTGCGTTCAAATTGAACTTGTGAGCTGGGAAGTTGTGTACACAAACTTGTGACCTCAGAGCTCTTCCATTCAAATTCCATGTACGAGGTCGGCGGTGGGGGCTGTTCATATGGACTTAGTCTGGGGTGGCGCAGTGCATTCTGGTAGTTTTAGGTTTTCTACATCTTGAGCAAAAGCAAAAGCCACAGTCCTTTTTCTATGTTTTCTCTCAGCACGTAGCAATTTTAAAAAGTATTTGCATCTTTCTTCTTCATACTGACGTAAATCATTCCATTTTGGGGTGAAGTCTTGGGTTAAGCGTGTGTGTGTGTGTGTGTGTGTGTGTGTGTGTGTGTGTGTGTGTGTGTGTGTGTGTGTGTGTGTGAGATGAGCCGAGGTGAGAACGCACTCCCAGCTGCAGTCCCATAGCCACCCCCTCTGTTACCTTCTGCCACAATCAGCCACTGCTCTAAAATCGGATTATGAAGTCCACCCAAAACCTCCTCACCTAAGCTCGGAAAGGACTGCGGTGTCTCTCTCGCCACACACACACACACACACACACACACACACAAAACAGGATTAGCATGCATGTTAAAACATAGTGGGGGAAATGTGGTGCACACAGCATCTGTGTTAATGAAATGTGAGAGGATCTTTATCAAGACAAGTAGGATGAAAATAATCATCTTCTAATAAGACACACTGGCAAATTGATTCAGTGTTTACAATTCTATTAAGGCAAAATGTTCTTCTTCTTTCAATTTAGTTTTAATGTACGGCAAGAATGGCTTTCAGCTAATTTATATATTAGTGTGCATGCATGTTTTGTAGTTTAAAGAAGTGTAACATGCAGATAAAGATACAGATTGGATATTAAATATGGTTCTGATTAAATGTGAAGACTAGGTTTTAGATTTAAAAAATACTAAGTTGCAGCAAAGTTGTGCATGGTCATGGTCTGGCTGTGAAATTATGACATTAAAGGAAATATTTAGGAGCTTTAAAGATGACTCCCATTACTTTCTCTCATGAGGAGACATCAGACCAGTAATGGACACAATAAAAGGTTTTCAATAAAACTGCAATGGATGGAGAATGAAGGGGGGGGGGGGGGGGAGAGAGAGAAAGAGAAATTGGAGAGACACAGGAGTAAAAAGCGAAAGATTTTTTTTTTTTTTTGCTCCCCCCGTCTGGTTTTCTATAAGAGGAACGAGAGGAGATAAGACTAAAAGGACTGTCACTCAGAGGAACAATCCTTCCAGTGTCCCCTCTTGCTCCTGCTGCTCCTCCCTCCTCCCTCTCTCTCTCTCCAATTTCCACAGATTCCTGCTGAGATAGAGTCGCTGTTCACAGGGACAGTTTGCTGACATCATCTGCTACATACTGAGTGTCCTGCACTCTCACTGTCCAGCCCCACAACACTGCTGTGATGGGATGGACACACATACACACACACACACACACACACACACACACACACACACACACACACACACACACACACACACACACACACACACACACACACAGAACACTCACAGACACACAGAGGCATAATCATTTCCACTCTGTGCAGTTCTCAATGACTGGCTCAATAATGGCACCATCAATCACCCACAACATGGACTGTCATTGTTATATTTCTCCTTCTGTTTCCTGTTTGTTTTTTCATTGTTCGCTCATTCAAACATGATGAATCCTACATTTAAAGAGAAAGAATTTAAATCGGATGCAGAATAAAAGACCATCATACAACAGTAGGTAATGTCCAGCTATAAATACGCCGATATGACTCATTTACTGCTTTCAAAATGATACACAAAAGGTACAAAATTAGCCAGAGATACATTTTCTTAATCTCTAAATCTTACACCACGTATTGATCATTGCTTTTGCAGACCAGTGTAATATGATTCAGTAGGCAGTTTCAAACTTTGCTGCTATAGTAGTAGGTTCACTTCTTATGGATATTAGTTACAGCTGGGTTTGTATATGTATCGAATTGATTCTGGGCAGAGTGTGACATCTGGAAATCTCATTTAAGAAATTATAAGGTAAAATGTGCCCATTATGGTGTACAGTATGGATGACAGCATAACAAACTAACCAGAGAGAAACGCTGGCTAGACACGCATTAAAGTTTAGAGTTCAGTGTGCATTTTGTGCAGAGGAACTACAAATAAAATATGTGGGTACAGTATCTGTTTTGACTACTGTACTAAACCATCGTAGGCACTGCATATATGTATATATACCTGTCTCACGACGGTCTAAACCCAGCTCACGTTCCCTATTAGTGGGTGAACAATCCAATGCACGAAGAGCCGACAGATTGAAGGATCAAAAAGCGATGTTGCTATGAACTTATCTCTGTGATAACTTTTCTGACACCTCCTGCTTAAAACCCAAAAAACTTAATAAAGTTTAAGTTCATAATAACGGATGAATTCAACTTGTTCTGAGTTCAGGACACAACTACTACACTCCACACACAGTATACACAACTATAATATTCTTATTGTATGCATTTAGGGCAGGACTAACGACAGAGAACAGAATTTCAGAGAAGGATTGCTTTATTTGTCTTTTTGAAAAGATCCACTTTCAATTCAACTTAAGCAACCTCTGGGGTACTTGCTATTCTTGGTGAATTGCAGCTCTACAAACTGCAATTAAAGTACAGTTATATGAAAAAGAAAAATATTGAAATATGGACAAATAATTTGGAAATCACACAACAGCCAGTGAAACCTGAAATATAACATGACCTTTAGCCCAGCAATAGAGCAAAACGCAGACAGTGAGTACAGAGATCTGTTGAAATCTTTGAGGTCAGTAACGCTGTAATGCTACAGTAGCTCGGGCTGCACAATATATTATATTTCTTTTCTTATTTTTTTTTTTTAATCGATCACTGTGATGTCAGCTTGAGCTGTAAACACATCACAAAAAAACTGTGATATGGCACTCAGGGATTTTTCGAGTAGAAAACTGCACTTTAAAATGTAATTCATTCCTTTTTTATTGGTGGCTTTTGTGTTTAGTTCAATTTGTTTTAAAGATAAACTATCCAGGATTGTTGGTTATGGTTTGTAAACATGCTCACCAGAAAAAGTTAAAGTAAAAGCCAACCCCAGATTCACTCCCAAACACAGAAATTAAGAAGAAAATAAGAAAATACAGACTCAAACACCTCTAGTGGGTCATAAATGATGATTTAGAGGAATTACTTCTGTATGAGTCTACACATTTTTTATTTTTAAGGAAAATGCTGCATAGTATATCTTAAATAAAAGATTGTTGGGAATAATTTCCTTTCTTTTTTTTAATTCAACAAGCAATTGTATTTTAGAAGTATACTGAAAGCTGCAGAACACTGAATACACTTTAATATCTGTTTATTTATCACAAGTAGTTTTCAAAGTTTATGCACATTTAATATGCATATTGCATATTTTCCAGATATCATGCAGCCCTAATGCTAGCTGATGTGTGTACGCCAATCAAGGCTCCACTGAATTAGAAACATACTTGGAAAAAAAGTTTGCTGCAAGTCAAAAGAATTGGTTCAGACTGACGAATAAGAACAAAAGTACTGATTTTTTAAGACAACTCAAATGCATCAGGAACAGAAGAGCGTACTCCGCCCTTGTGATGTAGCAAACTGGATTAAGTCCATCTCCATAAAGGGAGATAAAAACAATCAGTGTTTCACATGCGTTCAGCATTCCACAGTCATTGCATTGCAGCAGACTGTCTCCATCAGTGGCTGATAGAAGAGAACGATCAGAGCCCTGATACAGAGGCTAGTATTCCCCTCACCTCAGCACAACCTCTGAAGCTGCCCTCTGCCTTTCTGAAGCGCTGTGACACACTGTCAGGCTGAAGGGTGAGCAACTAATGTCAAGACTGAACCATCTTTTTATGGGGATCAAAGACATACCGCTTGAAATGCAAGTGAATGCCAACAGGCTGAGAATCAGTTTTGGGCTCCTCTTCATTTGCTGGTCCACCTTTGCCTCCACCCTTCCCTTTCTTCTTAGAGGTGGAGGATAACAACTGCTTGGTTTCTGAGCTGAGACCCTCTGAAGAAAAGATAAACAGGCAGGTCACGTAAAAAGGATGATTATCTAAAACAACAATTGTTTAAATAGATCCTCTTGTGTAATAAATCTAGATTATACTGTCCTACACTACATACAGTAGTTAGGTCAACTTAATCATCTCAGTGTGGGTATATCTGATGCTTGATAGAAATCTATTCTTCCCTGTTATGTGTGCAGTAGGTGCTGGAGCCTGTTCAGTGTGCTGACCTCAAGATCAACTGATGCCTTCATCCTCCTGAAGTAACTGATGAAAATGTGTAGAGAACCAGGTCTCAGCTGCTCCTGCGTTAGTCTGGCTCACCCTGACACACTTCCTTCACTTTAGGCCTCGTTCTTAGCCACGCCAAGCTGTTTGCTGCAATCGCTGAGCTCCTGCACGCATTACAAATTCTTCTGTGCCATCATATCTACCCCCTTCTCTCTGTACGTGGCTGCTTGTTTGCAGTTTTGCGCACAGAAGGTAAGAAATGTTCTGGGTTCACTGCTTTACACGCTGGCTGCCTGACCTCACGTACAACGGCGCCAGCATTCTTCTTGTTATCGTTATGCCAATGTGAGGGTTGTTATGGTTGCAGCGCAGACAGAAATCTCTCTGTGTTATCTACGATCAGCTGAAAATGTCCGTTTACCACCACAGAACACACTCACACGCCCAGACTTAAATGATTTGTGTTCGCATATAAGCGACACACAGAAGTGATTTTTTACACATTTATACTAAAATTTCTAGGTATTTCTTTGCAGAAAATATATATAAATATCTACTATATAATAAAAATACTGCACAGGCTTAAAGGGAAATGGGACAGTCACTGAAGCATAAGAATCAAGATAAGTGCATGTGGAGCATTAATGATATGACTATTGGTGTACTCATCAGACAGGGTCCAAAATCAACACCCAATGAGCACCAAATATGGGAAGAAACTGGCAACTAACAAAATAGCGTTAGTTGCCAAGTTGGAAGCAAGTTTATTTTGGAGGAGCAGCGTAACATCAGGTTTAAAACATTGGGTTTTCGGTGCTTACACCAGATAAGAGTATGACCTAATGATATTGTGGCTATCCCCCTAAATTCATCAACAGAAGACTGTCAAACACACTCAAGCTTCTCAAATGTGCAGATTTGCTGCTTTTCTGTGTGTGTTTAATGTATATTTTGGGGTCAAACTGAACAAGGACTTTGATTGTATCACCTTAGACTTAAGGGAATTTTGATGCACATTCGTGGGCCAAACCCTTCCAGTTGAAGTTACATACCTAGAAATAATGCAGGTACGAGCGGAAAGAAATGAAAAGCACTGACCAGTGAAGGATGCATGAAAGCAAACACTCCTACACATTTTCATTCACTCTCTTCATCTTAAGAAAAGACAGTAAATGAAAGAGAAAGTCTGTGGAGCAAAAGGCAGTCAACAGAAACTCACAAAACTGAGAAGCAGGGCTGCACAATTATGTATTGTTTATTTATTGTCATTGTGAGGTCAACTTGCATGATAAAGTTTAACACATCACGAAAGACTGCGATGTTGCTCTCAGGGATTTCATTACTAAGTTGAAAGAGAGTATCAGAAGAAAACGGCATTTTAAAATGTATCTCTCATTCCTTTTTTGGTTATTGATGCTTTTTGTGTTCAGTTCATTGTTCAATTTGTTGCTGAAACAAAATTCAACAAGCAGTTTGTTGTATTTAAGTGTTATAGTGACAGCAGCAGAAAGGCAGAACTGAGCACACTTTAATATTTGTTTATTTATTGCAAGTAATTTTCAACAATGTTATCACATTTTCCTCAGATCATGCAGCCCTACGGACAAATAGCGACAAGCCATGCATCACCCAGCAGATCAAGATATATACATAGCTCTGGAGAACATGCGCATTTGTGCCATCATACAAATGTAAAGCTTGCAAAAAAGCGTTAAGGCCATGAAGTAAAACCTTAGAGTTAAAATGTCAGCAGTAAAAGGATAGTTACACCTAAACCTAACATGACATTGACACTAGTGTATTAGTGTTGCGAAAAAAAAAAAAAGATTTATCAGTACATACTGATTCTGTATATTTGCCTGGTTTGTATACTCATTGTCCTCAGTATTGATAGACTGGTACTAGCTGTACTTTCTCACTCTCTTATTGTTAACATTCACTACAGTCATTCTGCTTATGTCTGCTGCTAACAAAGCAGTCATATGACAGCCTCGTTATATTTATAATTCAATAAAAATGTCAAATTTTAAGCCCTCAATGTCCATTTTTCTCATGGTATTGAAAATGGTATTGGATATTGATATTTTTCAAGGTATTATATCGAATTTTTAAACTCCAGCATCATGATAACACTACAGTGTATTGATAAAGTACAGCAGGAGACCATGTGGCTGTATCAATTATTTGACCTACCCCTTTTCTTTCCTGCAGAATAGTTCCATCTTTGTCCTAATGCCTGCGGGCAGTCTCAGATGAACACCACTGGATGTTCATATTATGTTCATGCATGAAGATGTGTGCGTTAAGTATGTCTGAGACTTTTGAGTATGCGAGTGTGAGGCGGTGGAGAGGATGTAGGTGAGGTTCTCTTTCTAAATGTTTTTGTTTTCTCTTCCCTCCCGGTGTGGAGCAGTGGTTTCGGAGCAACAGAAGGTAAAATAAACACAGAACAGACTTCCCCCGGAACACAGGCAATCCCCAGAGGAATCCTGGGAATGTGGCTCAGGATGTCGGGCCTACCACTCTTACCGCATCCTGAAAACTGTCCACAGAGCCACAGCGTCCAGGGAAAGACAGAGAAAGTGCTCTGGTATTGATGAGCAGGGAGACTTGTCTATGTTACATTGTTAAAGACCACAGTGAGTTTGATGCATGTGACTCAGCCTCCATTAAACAGTATCAGTTGTGTGAGTTACTGGTGTGTGTAACTTCTCACCTCAGGTCATCCTTACCTTGTACTCGGATCTTGAACTTCCCGCTCTGTCCAAACCCACCCTCGATAACGCCAGTCTCGCCTGTCGACAGTGTGACCTTCAACCCCACAAAGAGCTGGAGGTTGGTCTCCTTCTTGAACAGGTTGCGGCCAATCACAGTGTAGTCGTCCGTCACCTAAACAAGAGACAGCTTTATGAGCTGCAGCACAAATGACAGATAAAACGAAAGCACAAAATGTGACACACGTGATTAGAAGTACTTGTTATATGGTGTGCAAGCATGAGATCTAATTATGACTGTGAAAATGTCAAGATGTGTTTTAGTTTGATCTCATTTTTCCATCCTTTGATTTCTAGATCTTGTGGTGTTGTCGTGACTTCACTCATCATGGCGGGGCGAGAAAGAAGAGCAGAATCTCTGTCCTTTGCCCTCATCAACTGTACCACTCGCCGTCAGCCACATTCTTCGAGGCTCGTCGCCTGGCTGTCTCGCACTCCCTCTTTCATCCTCCTGCACATTTTATGCTATATTTGTTTGTATTTCTTTCTTATCATCCATCACTAAGTCGATCTAACCCGCCACTAATCTGATAACATGAGGGCACCGCTCTGTCTCCAACTCATCCCCCCCACCGCCAGCTCTTCCTCTCTCTTCTGCCTAACCCTCATTCATTCTTGAACATTTGACCCTGACGTCCCTCAAGCGTGACTGATGCGCTGATAAAAAAAAAACACAGTTACTGTACACATCCGACAGACCGTATGAATTGTGACTGGACGAGGCCATCATATCTCAACAATGCCAGTAATGTGTTCTTTTACAAAAAGGAATTCTTACGTCTCGAAATATAACTGCCTCTCTCTAGGAGACAGATGAAGGACACATGTAACGTCACATGACCACGATCTGACCTCTCGCACATGCTGTTGTACTCCTGAGTCAGTGACTGGAGCTGTCAACAGCCTGAGGTGCTAACAGCAGGAAACTAGTTCACACACTTGACCCCTGACCTGAGTCTGACCCTGCAGGAGGGAGCACACAGAGAAACTTCACTGTACAGCGCAGAATGACAAGAGACAAAACATCTTTAGTGCACCCACAGATGAAAATACAAACTGAGGAGTCGCAGGGTGTTGACTTTTTAAAAAAAATAACTCAGATGAAGTCAATAAGAAAACAACAGCATATGATGAGATGTGGACGTAATGAACCAGAGGACAGAATGTAACAGTGTTAACTAGAAAAAAAATCAAAACGGCATGTGTGAGAGAGAGAGAAAGAAGCTGAGCCAGAGAGGAGCGAGGGAACTCACGCAGTCATGTGGGTATTCCTGTGCCTCTCAGGTGTGTCCAAACAGTGCCAGCCTCTGACAGATAGACAGGGCTAGTGGCGTCAGTTGGCCACCCACGCATGCCTCTGTGTCACAGCACATGCGAAGGCATGCATACCCACCATGCCTCAAACACTGATCACCAGGGCTGCATGTGCATGCTTGTTTGTGTGTGCATGTTTGTGACTGTACAATAGGGGCTCTGTCTGAGAGGCACGCTCCAGTGCCACCAGCAATGAGAAACATCCGAAGAAAATTCAGAGCCAGAAGGAGAACAAGGTGATAGAGAGGGCAGAGGAGCAAGGACAACACTCAAGGGTACACAGAGAGGATGAAAGTCAAAAAAGGACCATTTTAAATAAATGTGCTGAGTGTCCCACTCACCCTCTCCACCTGTCCCTCCTTGTGTTTTGTCTTGTAGATGCGCAGGCGAGGCAGGGCAGTCTCAGCATAGCTTTTATCTTCAAATCCCTGGAGCAGACGGCCTTGAAAGGCCAACCGGCATGCATTGGCGTGGATGTCTGTGTCCAGCTTGGAACCAATCACCAGGCAGAGTGAGGGGCACGTGACTGGTCGCTCAAACTCCAACAAGGCCCACTGCTCTGGGTCAGGTCCTGGATTCGCCTCCCCCTGACCAGTGACATATTCATCCTGGTAGAAGTACTCCCTCTCGAAGGTGAAGGGTGTGTCCAGCGAGCAGGGCTGTGATGGAGGTGGTTTAGCGTCTGAGGGGAGCTCTGAGGCACCCACAGGTGGCAGGCCAAAGAAGGTAACCCTCGCCATGACCGTCTCATGACCAACAGTGATGTGGAACTTGGCTCGGGTGGCAAGAGAGCCCTTGAAGTAGCCTATCTTCCTCACAGAGATGACAGCTGCATAGAGGGTGCGCAGGGACCCTGGGGTGCACACCACACCCCGCTCTAACAGTTTGGGGTCAAATTGTGTCACGCACACACCCACACGATCCCCCTGCATGGCCCCGGACACTGGCTTCCGAAACATCTGCACCGACTTTATCTTCTTGGTCACCTGACGGCAGAGACACAATAAATAACACAGGTCTCAGAAATCGAATTCATACATTTTTCAATTTAGTAAAATAAGTTAAACGAATAGTTTTGGAAAGTTTTGGAAAGTATGCAAATTCACAGTGTGTTTAAAAAAAGTTGAGAGCCCATCATGCTTTATCCATGCATGTGTTTTTAGTTGTTTTACTATTTTCAAAATTTTCTTCAGGTACAACGTAAAATTCACGACTAAAATTTAGAAACTAAACATAGAAAACAACACGATATGAAACAGAAAAAATATCAGATATTATCTCCACAGTACAGAGATGTTTTATAATATATTGCAGGGAAAAGGCCCTACAGATGACTTTTTTGTTGATAAAATATGCACATACTTAAGTACATGGTTCATTATGCACAACTTGCAGTTTAAGCTGCTTCTTTTTTTAAAAGATAAAAGTGTTATTTGTCAAAATATTACTCTTGCCCATTAATGGTAATGGTAAAGACCACTGATGATTAAATATATACACATACTGAGGCTTTTAAAAGTCTCTGCCAAGTACTGTATGTTATTTTTGAGAGAAAAGATAATATTTGGCACCAAAACATGACAATTTGGATACGTTTTTAAATACTATCAAGCTTTGATAAAAACTTAATTATAGCTAATGATGTGCTTTGTTTTTTTAACTATAAATCTCCAAACAAATCACAAGTATACAAATGACCAATTAAAAGATATCTATCTCACTACCTGTGATTGTGGGATCTGGTACACCACAATGTTTCTGTGGTTGTTTTTGTTGTTTGTTACACGCTGACCAAATCAACAGTAGTGGCACCAATCAAGGCTCCGTAATGACTGTTTATTTGGCCATTTGCTGCCACCAAGAGGAGAAAATGAAAACTGCAGACAAAACTGCTCAGCCTGGCTGAATACGTGCATCTGGTCTAAATTACTGAACTCCTGTGCTGCCAGTCCACCCCCAGTTCCCTCATCCTTCCCACACATTAAACTGACACATCCTCTGCACCCACTTGGACATCCCTCCCTCTGTCTGCCCGCTTCCAGTCAACTTCTGAACTTCCGAATCTCTGTGGTTCCTCTAAAAGAATTTCCAGCTCTTAGGTATGTTCCCTGCTTGTAAATATTAGAGATCTAGAATACCGTACCTTAAGCGCAGGGATTTCCACAGTGTCATTGATGGCCAGCGACCCCTGCAGGATGGTTCCAGTCATAACTGTTCCCTGACCGCGGATGGAGAAGCAATGGTCCACAGCCATCAGGAGGTCACCTGCGGGGTCTCTCTGAGGGAGGTACGTCTGTTTCTTCAAAAGCTGAGACAGACAACCAAAAGGGCAAGAAGGCAACACATTTATTTACTCACACAAAAGATAACTGCTGTCATAATACCGCAAGGTCACAAATACACAAACCAGATAAAAGAGAGGGACTAATTAGATCCATATCTTGCTGGTGCTAAGTCTGACTGTGTGGCAGCCTCACAAACACTGCCTAACACACACACTGACTCTGGTGTTATAAGTGCTGAGAGTCGTACTGAGGCTTTTCACACCCCAGGAAAAAATATAACCTCTTCAAATGCAGCATACTGTGTCAGGAGAGCTTGACAAGAGAGAAATTACAAAGTTATGTTTGCTGGACCAACTTCTTCAGCTGTTCTTCCCCCAGATTTTTCATTGTAAGCTTTTCTAATAACATCATCCGGTTGAATGGATTTTTGAGCAATGTACCAATGCTATTTTCAGCAAACACTTCATCTGTATTAGCCATAGTTGCTACTAGCTGGTCAAACAAGCTGGTAGGCAGCGGTCAAGTAGCCTTCGAGCTACTGCAGTGTTGCCAGGATGGTTTAAAAACATTATGATTAGCCAGAAATAATGTGAATGTTGGAAAAAAAACTCAAATTCACAACAGCTGCGACCATGTACAAGCATACGTACACATGTTCATGCATTCACACACACACACACACACACACACACACGCACACACACACACACACAGACACAACGTCACAAACAATTATATGCACCCCCACCCCAATCCCCCCTCAGCCAACTGCCACACACCATGACACATACACACCGTGTGACCTCCATGCCAAATTTCATCCTCCTAGGGCAAAAACTGTGGCTGCCAAAGGGTGAGGAAATGTTTGTGGACCAACAGCACAGCTAAAAATGAGAAAATCTTCCACACTGTGACAAACCAGTCCAAAATTTTGTCAACCCTCAAGCTCTTTTTTTTTTACCAAAATAATGCATCCTAAATCTGCCTAACTGGGTGGAAAAATCATAATTCCACAGAGAAAAGTATGCACTTAAACAAAGACTGAAGGCAGTACTTTTTCATTACTCATCACACATGTCTGTTATGATGTAAGATTTATTTTAGAGTAGCAACTGAAGAACTTTAAATACACACAACACTACAATATGGCTAAAATATGTATCTCACCATTGGAATTGCAGGAGGGGCATTGCCCGAGTATTCTTAATAACAGACCACACACCACTGGCTTGAAGTGTGTGTTTATGTACAACACATAGGATTATATGATGCTGTCATGTTAAAAGATTTTTTATCTTTTTATATATAGAGATCTGTCATAAATATCTACAAATATGTCTTAAATATGTTTGTATTTCTGAACTCATGCTTCTCCTGAATTCTTTGAATCATTATCTGCTCTGAGATAAACCACTTTCATTTTTTGTAGCACATCAAACAAGTAATACAGACTAATTAACAGCGTGCCAGTAACAACAGCCAATTTCACCCATTATCTGATGGACTTTGTTGTCTGAACAAAGACAGTATTCTGTTGTTAGTTTCAGTTGTGTGGTGAGTTAACTTGAACAATGTCAGCTGACTAACAGCACTTGTCCATAAGTGAGAGCTTATGCGCTCTTTTGAGCTAAATTAGTAACAATGGAGGGGGACCAGTGTGTTTTCGGACTTTACCTCTATTAACTCTGGCACTCCATGTGGCTCCTCTGTGTCAGGAGCCTCCGGGCCCCCAGGCTTCGCTGCCACAGCAATCACTGGACATTCCTTAAATCTGGCCGACAGAAAAAAACAGTCATACTGGAATCACTCCATGCTTTGATGTTGGAGTAATGATTAAAGTTACTCTGAATAAAAAACAAGTGGGTCTGACAGACAGACTGCTGGAATGCAGAGAGGGAGACAGAATGTGTAATGAATGAGGAAGTTTGATGAGAGATTCAACCCCGAGCCACTGGGAGTATACTGGATGCCCTAACCCACTTAGCAGTCTGGGCCCACATTTCCACATTTTCCTGATTCATACTTTTACTTGTAATAAATGCAGACCTGGTGTTCTCCAGAGTTTTGTGCAGCCTCTTGGTCATTTTCTCAATGGCACTCTGTCTCTTGTTGGGCGGCAGTAGGTCAGTTTTGTTCAGGACGACCACCATGCGAGGGCAGGTCAGCTCTCCTATCAGCAGACACTCTGCAGTTTGAGTCTGCACCCCCTTCACCACATCCACCACCAGCATCATCAGGTCAATGATTTGGGCACCTAGAGAAGGCAGATAATGCAAAATATATCTTACTGACATGGAAGAAAAGCAGCAAGCTAAAAGCACAAACAATATTTAACACAGATACCCAAAAATAACAGTAGAACAAGAAGAGAAATTAGAGGAGGGGTGCACAAAGGCAAAGAGAGAGTAAAAGGCTAGAGGGTTGAAACCGGAGCTGCAGCTCACTTGGTTGTCTTTCCTTTCCTTCTTTTCTTTCCTGACTTTGGCAGTCTCTCTTTCCTGTGTTCCCCTCTTTTCTCTCCTTCTATTTGGCTCCCTCTCTTTCCTGTGCTCTCCCCACTTGGGACAGGAGGGGAAGTTTAAAACATACCCCAATCCCAACACTTTCCTTCCTCCCTAATCTACAGCATGTGCCACTCCACTGGCTTATAGATTTCATTTTGGCTACACAACACAGCAGCATTCAGTGTTTGAGTGCCTCTAGCCTGCCATCCTGATGCAAGGTCATCACTTCTACCAAAGTCTGTGTATCTCACATTTTTAAAAACAGTCCTGGTTTTTCATTTGTGTGACAAATTGTTAGGACTAAAAGAGAATGTGGATAATAGAGACAGCGCCCCTCTGAGTACTTATTATTTGCTCTGGACACCACTGCAGTTATTTCTCCTCATACTCCCAACTATCCAAGGCAATATGACTTCACCAGTGTAGCTGATTGCAGAGAAAAGGCGCCCTCTGCTGGATAACTTAAATATGTGCGTGATAACGATGAGGATGTGTATAAGCAGCATCCTACGGTGACCATGACTGCAGTATTCAGACTGCAGTATAGTGTATCATCTTATTTTCTGCTATGATATGTTACTGACAAACTGGTACTAATATTATAGTACAGTCAACTTTGATATTGTTATAAATACACACCGGCACCAAGTAGTATTAGTGTTTGCATCAATATGTTAAGCTATATAATGGTAGAAGAGCTGCAACAATTCATGGATTAATCAGTTAGGTTGATAATTAATCACTTTAAGTAGTGTTTTTTTTACAGAACAAAATCAAATTTCTCTGATTCCAGCTTCTTAAATGTAAATATTTTCTGGTTTCTTTACTCCTCTAAGACAGTAAATTGAATATATTTGGGTTGTGGACACCACAATACATTAGAGGACGTCATCTTGGGCTTTGGGAAAAACTGACTGACATTTTGCACCACTGTTTTCCCCCTTTTTGCTACCTGATTCAAGTTGCTTAAAATCAAATGGCATGAACAGGGGACTTTATCCCTGGACCTTCAGATAAAAAGTGAGACACTCAGCTGACTGCTCTGCTTTTTTGGCAGTTGTGCAATTTTCCAATCTATGGCTGTTTTACATTTGAATGATGATGTGTGCCTGTAAATAAGGTTAAGAGACTCCATGCACTTTGGTGTCAGAGTCCTGGTATAATGCACACTATCAAACTGTCATGGCTTAATGAGACACTTGAATGAAATTGGATAATTATTAGCCTTATCAGGAGCATCTTTGCTTTCAGACTATGACAAGTCAGAAAGTCTGCTGTGATAAAGACCAATTTAAGAGGCATGTTTTTATCTTCAGTTGTACACACATAGCTGGCAAGGTTTTTTTGTATGTATTGCTAAATCTAATGTAATCTTATTCAACAGCCCTGCAGTAAATCCTAGCTTTGTGAAGGCTATGAAGTTCACTATAGTGAAAAGTATTTCTAATATTTAGTCTTGTAATACAAACTACAGCTTCTAAAATGACCACACTGTAAATGAACACCTCATAAAACAGTTTAATGAACTGGCTGTTGTGTTGGGCTGTATGCCTGTACTTAATACACTGGCAACTGAGTGAAGTTGGTAAGGCATGGCTGCTGTCGCCTGTGTATAGGTCAGCTGACCCTGACTGTATCCCATGTGTGTATCACCCTTTCATTCACTGTCATCAGCGACACTTTAGCACCATGACTTGCAGAGAATTCAGAGAGCTCACCCCCGATGATAGTCCGAATAAGAGAGGCATGTCCCGGACAATCCACCAGGGTGAACTGCAAGTTGTCATACTGCTGCTGGCCTCCACTGTCCCGCAGATGATCCGGAAGATCCACCGTGAAGGAGGAGAAGCCGAGGTCCAGCGTGATGCCTCTCTCACGGGACTGCGGGTTCTTGTCGAAGGCAGCGGTGGAGGCGGTGCTGCTCAGCGCCCTGGCGAGCGACGTCTTCCCGCTGTCGACATGTCCGAGCACCCCGATGTTGAAGTTCAACGTCTTGGTGCGACTGTCAGTAGACTCTGACATTTTGATAGTTAAATGTAATGCACGTTACTCGGAGCTGGACCTTGAACTCAACTTCAACGGAAGCATTAAACGGCGGTATTAACTGCCCACAGTCTTTCCGTTCGTTGCTTTTTAACCCCGAAACACCTCCAACAACAAGCTACTTTAATTGGTTTGAGA
This sequence comes from Epinephelus lanceolatus, assembly GCF_041903045.1. Classification (NCBI taxonomy): domain Eukaryota; kingdom Metazoa; phylum Chordata; class Actinopteri; order Perciformes; family Serranidae; genus Epinephelus; species Epinephelus lanceolatus. Next base: position 24,818,242 of record NC_135734.1, on the reverse strand, counting down.
CTTACAAAACAAATACAGTTATAAACGAGACTTTAACGTTACTTTAGCATGAAAACAGTTGAGAGAAACGTCATCCTTGCTGTCAGTGCAGTCCATCCTCAGGACAACATGGTAAAGCGGAACGTGTTTTAGCAGCTAACAAAAGTAAAACGAGGAAAACTGACCTGACATAGTCGCTCTTTGACTAAAACGTGTCTGTAAAGCGTCGAAGAGACGATTAAACCCCTTCAGCTTTTAAGTTCCGTATTCATATGAGACTCTGGTGTTCACTTTGACAAGTTTCTAGCAGTTTCTACTACGACAAAGCAACTGAAACACAACCGGAAATGAATACGTTCATGGGCGGGGTTTTGAGTGTTTCAAATGATTGACAGGAACTCTATCCAATCAATGCGTCACATCAGTCGACAGGATCCAATAGTTTTTTTAGCTAGACAAAATGGGCGGGGCTTAAGGGTATCACTTCCGCTGATTTTCCCTAGTTACCCACATGGAAACCGATTTCCCTGTGTTTTGAGTTTCGGCGCCGATTGCGGCGGTGAGAAGTTATCTGAGGCACAAGAGGCATTTTCCTCACCGTAAACGCACCTTGTGGTTTTTACATCACACATTTGTAAAGCAACGGTAACTATGAAGATCGAGGAGGTAAAAAGCACCACGAAAACTCAGCGGATCGCCTCTCACAGTCATGTCAAAGGACTCGGGCTAGACGAGGCCGGGAATGCTAAACAGTCAGCATGTGGTCTTGTCGGCCAGGAGGCTGCAAGAGAGGTAATATTTATGTTTCACTGCATTCATGTTGTTCTTGTATTGTGTAGAGGGGTGACTTTTGAGAGCTGAGGATTTTTCGCAGGCATTATTTTACTCGGTCAGTAAACGGTCAGGTGCACCTACAAGCTAGCTCCGTTAGCACTGTGGTGTCGCTGTTTCATACTCAGGTCAGAGGTGAGCTAACGGGAAAGTCAGCCCTCAATAGAAGTCACGTTCATTCATTATTTAAAACGTTCGATTTGTATATTTTAAGTTAACCAGTCTCCTCTACAGCTGAACAGCAAAGAGACTTAATGTTTTGATAAACGTAGAAACAAATAGATGTACATGTTCTCAGTCTAGTGGAGAACAGGTATTCATATAAAATCAATCAAGATGAAAAGAAAATTAAAAGTAAATGTGTCCACCACAGACTGACAATGGACCAGCTTCAAAAATCATCAGCAGATATGGACATGTAGTCATGATGCTCTGACTTCCAGACTAAGGAAACACTTGACTGTTTAAGGGATACATCACTGACTAAGAGACTGACAATAAGAGATTGGACAGGGGTGAAATTGCACCATGGGGACATTGCAGACACTTGGGGATATATTAATTTAAAGCCATCACACCTGCCTTAAGATCACTTCTGCACAGAATTGGATTTTTTGCCAACTTATTTGTTTGCTTGATTTTAGTGGTCTCTTCTGAAGTGGAGATAACATCATATTATGTATGAATACTCTTATCATTATGACCCACCAGCAGACGGAGACATGAAAGTATTTAAAGGTATGTATGTATGGGCCAGCCTCGACTTTTAGGGGCAGCAGTAGCTCAGTCCATAGGGACTTGGGTTGGGAACCTGTTCAAGTCCCTGTCCAGAACAAATACGGAGCGTGCCAGTTCACCTCCCGGGCACTGCCGAGGTGCCCTTGAGCAAGGCACCAAACCCCCCAACCACTCGGGCGGCTGACCAAGGCAGCTCCCTCACTCTGACATCTCTCCACTTTGTGCATGTATAGGTCCTGTTTGTGCATGTGTGTGTGTCTTTCAGACCTGTGTGTTAATGACAAAAGAGTGAAACAGTTGAATTTTCCCTCAGGGGGATTAATAAAGTATATAAAATTTAAAAAAAAAAAAAAATTAAATTGAAATTAATATTCATTCACTATGCAAAATAAGAAAAAGCATGTTGGTCAATTCCAATAGTTCACTTTAAAGCCAATATTGGCTTATCAACATTTTTCACTATTATCTGACTTTTGATAGACCAAACAACTAATCAGTTAATTAGGGAACAACAGACAGATTAATAAACAGTGAAAATAATCATTAGTTGTAGCCTTATCCCACAACCAGCTACTTGTATTGCAAGTCCAGTGTGTAGGATTTCATGGAACTTAAGGGTGAGTTTGCAGATTGCAACCAACTGAGTAACTCTCCACACAAAAAAAACACAAAAAAACCCTCTCTGTTTGATTTGTCCATTTTGGGCTTCTGTAGAAACATGGTGGACACCGTGGAAGAGGACCCACTCTCTATGTAGATCTAATCAGCTCATTCTAAGTTAAGGAAAACACAATGATTTCATTTCAGGTGATTATACACTAAATAAAAACATAGTTATGAATATTATATTCAGTTTCTGCCAGTAGATCCCCTAATTCCTACAAACTGGTCCCTCAAATCCTGTTGACATTTTACCATTGCATGTCAGTATATAATGGTAATCATTTTTTCACTCTCCAGGCTTGTGGCATCATAGTCGAGCTGATCCGCTCAAAGAAGATGGCAGGAAGGGCGGTGTTACTGGCAGGGCCACCCGGCACAGGAAAGGTAAGCGTTCATACACTCGCAAGATAGCGGTAAAACTTACTTGAACGAGGCCACCGTGTTTGCTGCAGATTGTGACTCTTTTCTACATGTTCCTCCAGACTGCCCTCGCCTTGGCTGTAGCACAGGAGCTGGGAAACAAGGTGCCTTTCTGCCCCATGGTTGGCAGTGAAGTCTACTCATCTGAGATTAAAAAAACAGAAGTGTTGATGGAGAACTTCAGAAGGGCCATCGGTGAGTGTCACCTAAATATGATTTGGCTTCTTGGCCATAGTTCTGCTCGCAAAACAATTCACTGTATCTCAGACAGTTGTAAACTGTCATGACTGGGTACACACAAGTGCCATTGTTAAATACTGCCAAACAGTTAATTCAAAAGGAAAGTAACACCAACAGAAAGCAAATATTAAAATGACGGAAAATGCAGATTTAAAAAAAAAAAATCACATCATCACCAGACTTTGTACTGAGAAGTTATAAAGAAAAAAGGTCTCAGTGAAAAACACAGCGAGGTCTGTAGATTATCCTGACTGAAAATTACATTGTTTCTTGAAAAAACATGAAACCACATCCGTCCACTTCAGTTGTGTCAGGTCAGACTAGATACCGCTCAAGCTAAATCAGAAGAATAAACATTTTTAGTTTCTTTGCCCTTGGTGTAAAAGGACCTTATGTGTTCACAAACTCCCTCAGTGAGGAGTCCTTGAGCAGGAAGAGTGAGGTGTCCTGCATGCACTGTTCTCATGAGCTGAAAGGCAACACTTGACAGCGGATTCATGTGAATGATGTTGAGAAGGAAGAAAGGCTGGAGAGGGGGAAGGGGTTTGCCTGACTGCTGATGGCACCTGTCACAGAGAAGGAAGTAGAGCTTAGGTAGAGGGAGAGGTGGTCATCAGCACCTTGCTCCTCCCCTAGAACAGGATCTCTGGGTGGGAGGGGGGGCTTCATTTTGAAGTTGTCATCACTCTGCCGATAAGAGCGAGCAGTGACAGACAGTCCCTGCCTTAAGCTTTGCTGTCTGACCCTCACCACAGCGGATCAGCCACCTGCGTGCTGCTCATACTCGCTGCCACCGGCCGCATGAAAGAGGAACAGGAGTGTGATCATGTTACACAAGACGATGGCCACACATTTCATGGGCACGAGCACACGTGTTCCCCCTCTGTAATAAAACGCATTGTTCAGTAGACTGAAGAATGCGGCGGCTTAGTTGATACAGGAATATAAAGGCCCGATTGAGTTCTCACTCTGCACTGTGTGACTGTAATGTCGCCCACATTCAGGACTGCGTATCAAAGAAACAAAGGAGGTGTATGAAGGGGAGGTGACAGAGCTGACCCCCTGTGAGACGGAGAATCCAATGGGTGGCTACGGAAAAACCATCAGCCACGTCATCATCGGTCTGAAGACGGGCAAAGGCACGAAGCAGCTCAAGGTCAGACTGAGAGCCAGAATCTTTTTTTTTTCTATCCACCTGTCCTATATGGTTTATACTTGTCCTACTGCTGCTTGCAAAGCATCATGAGCTACGTTGCACGTATAACGGTAAATGAATTGATGGGAACTGTGGTAGTTTATGAAGAATCAACTCCTGAAGGTACTTTGCATATCTAGAATATTTATATGGTTCTCTTTACAAAAAGAAATCATTGGTATCTTGCATCCTGGTTGAATGGCTACACTAGTGATTATTTTCATTGTCAATTATTTTCTAAATGGGTTAATAATTTGGTCTATAAAAATTCAGAAAATGGTGAAAAATGTTGATCAGTGTTCCCCAACACCCAAGATCACATTCTCAAATGTCTTGCTTTGTCCCCAATTCAAAGATATTCACTTAACTGTCACAGAGGAGTAAAGAAACCAGAAAAATCATATTTAAGAAGCTGAAATCAGAGAATTTTTGCTTTTTTCCCTTTAAAATATTATTATATCTGATTAATTCATTATCAAATTAATTAGCAATTACTTTAATAGTTAACTAATTTGTCACATGATTAATCGTTGCAGCTCTTGTCGAGATGTGATTTCTTTTCTTTTTACTGGCAAAACTCTTCAGATGTTCAAGTCTCAAGTATAATGTGCTGCGATAACACTGATGAATAAGGTTAGGACAAGTGTCTAACTCAAAAATCTCTTGTCTTGTTTCCTCAGCTGGACCCCAGTATTTATGAGAGTCTACAGAAAGAGCGTGTGGAAGTGGGAGATGTCATCTACATTGAAGCCAACAGTGGAGCTGTGAAGGTATCACTATATTACTCTCATGTGTTACTCCCTTACAGCTGTCACAAATTATGATCCTCCTATCAGAGCAGAGAAAGATGTACATACTGGACTTTAATCCACCAAATAGTTTGAAATATTTTAAATAGAAAGCCTAAGAAGTATTTGGTTCGACCAAAGTTCAGGGATCTCTGTCTGTCCTGTCCTCTTCAGTCCTTCATGGTTGCGTTCTTTCATCTCTTTCAGCTCTGCTGCATTTCTACTGTACCCTGGAATGAGCCTCTCTCATTCCTGCAGCTCTCTTTATCTCTCCATCTCCCACAATGCCTCTTTTCCAGCAGTGGGGCTTGTGGCCTGTGTTGACAGGCCACAATGATGGTTCCTTTAATCGGCGCAGGTGGGCCAGGGACGCGGGTCGGCTCAACCCAGAGACCTGGAGGAGGGCTGGATGACACATTTGTTACTGTTGACAGCCTCATTTTGACCTGCCCTCTGAAACTCTTTCATCCCTCAGCCACATGCCCTCCTCTCTGCGATGGGCTGGCACTGGGTTCAATCATACACCTGCTCTCCCTCCTCCCCTCCTGCTTTGTCTTTTGTTTCACTGTGTTCCAGAGCAACGAGAGATTTTTGTTTAATGCTGGGTGCATATTTAAATGATTCTTATATTAACAGTTTGGTGTGCTGTGTCTTTGCAGAGACAAGGTCGCTGCGACACTTTTGCTACAGAGTTTGACCTGGAGGCAGAGGAGTATGTGCCACTGCCCAAAGGTGATGTCCACAAAAAGAAGGAGATAGTCCAAGACGTCACACTGCATGACCTGGATGTTGCCAATGCCAGACCCCAGGTATATAACTAGCTGCAAATGTCCTGTAAATGAATATCTTTCAAAATAGATTGCCAGTGTGTAGAATAATTTACTCATTTTTTGATCTCAGGGAGGCCAGGACATTCTCTCCATGATGGGACAACTGATGAAGCCCAAAAAGACAGAAATCACAGGTAGAGAAAATGTGACAACTTCCCAGCTCACATCACCACCTGCCTTCAGCACTATGTGGCTTTTATTGTTCATCCATCCCTATTTTCTCACCTAATTTAGATAAGCTGCGAGCTGAGATCAACAAAGTGGTGAACCGCTACATTGACCAAGGCGTAGCTGAGCTTGTACCCGGTGTGCTGTTTGTGGATGAGGTGCACATGCTGGATATCGAATGCTTCACATATCTCCATCGAGCGCTCGAGAGCACCATCGCCCCCATCGTTGTGTTCGCCTCCAACAGGGGAAACTGTTTAATCAGGTAAAAAAAAAAAAAGTCAAAATTCACCAGAGAGGAGCAATTTTCTCACTAAGATTGACAATCACTTTTTGCTCACCAGGGGGACAGAGGACATCAGCTCTCCACATGGGATCCCTCTGGACTTGCTGGATAGAGTCATGATAATCCGCACCATGTTGTACACACCACAGGAGATGAAGCAGGTGAGTCTTAGCGCCAAAGTAGCTGCGTGTGTGATGTGTGCCATCTGTGCAGGTGTCACTAATGACTTTGTGGTTTGCAGATCATCAAGATTCGTGCTCAGACTGAGGGGATCAATATCAGCGAGGAAGCTCTTACACACCTGGCAGAGATCGGCACCAAGACAACGCTTAGGTAAGATTAAACATTGTGAATCGCTGACCATAAAATATTCCAGTTTTTGCCCTTATTCTGAAAAAGACAATTTTTCAATCTGTTTACATGGCTAATAATGACTAAAATGACCATTCCACTCATACACCAGTTTATATACAGCCATGCAGGCTCAGATTAGCGTGCCCTAACGTTGTTTATCACGTCAGTATACATTTTAAAAAGTGGAATAGCTGAGGAGGACGCTTGTGCCATTTCTGGAGTTTTCCATTGATGGCTGACATGTTTAGCATTGCAAACATAGCCTTCCTCTTCCTTCAGACACCTTTTTGAAAAGGTTGGCATTGCTATATTTTTGCATAGCCAAAGGCCACTTGATGTCCAACTTTTCCGTAATGTCCAAAAGTAGGTGTGTTTTTTTCTTGGGATGAGAAATGTTGGCTTTTCTTTAGGGCATGCACTTCTACCCTACAGCCTTGCAAACTGTTGGCTAGTTGGTTTTTGTTCAAAGCATCCATGACAACGCACAGAGCTGACTGTAAACAGGCAGGAGGTCATGCGATGCAAACTGCTGTAAAACCCTGATTGAGATTCATAGTCCAAATGCAAAGAATGATCCTAAAACCATAATAATACCAACATATCCCACATCCTGAATGGAAAATGCTACAATTTGAAAAAAGGCTGTTGTCATATTGGGAACAATGATGGAATATTAGTGAGCATGTAAATGCTGTCACTGAATAAAGTCGAGGAAGAAGCAGCTGTACATTAAGTGTCCACAGTGGTCCAGTTTGTCCATAGATACGATTTTTAACACCTGAACAACAATGTCATTATCACAAAATATCATCTATTTAAGGTAAACTTTCAAGAGGAAATGTACAGTGAACAGAAATATAATTAGGACCTGCAGCTCCTCTTACTCTGCTCTATATTGTAAATTGCCTCATACTGTATACGTGTGAATTTACAGAGTGTCTCCTACTTCCTGTTTCCTCTCAGGTACGCCGTACAGCTGCTGACACCAGCCAGCCTGCTGGGCCGCGTTCAGGGAAAAGAGAGCGTGGAGAGGGAGCAGGTAGAGGAAATCAACGAGCTGTTCTACGACGCCAAGTCCTCCGCCAAAATCCTCCAAGATCAGCATCATAAGTTTATGAAATAAAACTTTTCCACTAGATTTCCACTTTTTTCTGTCTCAACTCGCACAGCTGGTGTTCTCAGCCAGCTGTTACATGGTTCACTTTGATTCTCCATCATTTCTATATGCTTTATTTGCATATTTCCATCTTTACCCTCTGCACCACGGCACGTTGTGGTGTTCCTCCCCTTTATCTACTGTAGTAGTTTTGTTCTAATAAAGTTTTATTCTTTTTGTTTGTTGATGAAAATAATTTTTTGAATAAAAAGCAAAAACACAATTTAACCAGTTTTCTTGGCTTGTTTATTATTCATTCTGACATTTAACATATTACTGGCAGTTCTTACAATAAAACACAGGATGCATGAGACAGAATGTATTGCAAAAAATTTCCAAAAGATTTCAACTTATTTTTAATGTCAACATGTATTTTCTTGCCAGTCTATTGTGCGATAGGCCTTTTTCATCAAGGCTTTTCAAAAGAGGGGACACGCTCTTCGACCCTATGGGAGCTTTGGGGTATGACACATGCATGGTGTAACTGGAGCTGTGATGTTGGAGGGTTACAGCAGATGGCGCTATGAATAGAGGGATGGTGTCTGCTCACTTTGGTGAGCTATTTTTATTTTTAGCCCATTTGAATGTGTTTGGCCCAACAGAGCTTTTTGGATGCACTCATGGATGGCAGCTGATATACAGTAGAACATTTTTATATAGAAAGGATCTGCTTTGGTCTTCTATTAAGGTTCCTTTCAATACTTGCAAGATTCTAATTCTGACCTATATCTTTCCAAATGTATGTCGGATTGCAGACGCCACAATGAAAAGTATCAATCATCCTCATGTTCTATGATAGTGTGCCAGCTAATGAGCCTTTTGAAAAGTGCAGAACAGATTTTACTGCACATGTTGTACCCCAGTAACATGAGGCAATGTGGTGCTGTGACTTCTCTTTTTAACCTCCTTGTCTTTTACAGAAGATATTTTGTCTTGTCACAGCAGGAAAAGCACAGGTGTAATTAATAAAATTAACGATGGCTTAATTCCATTTAGCTGCTTAGTTCAGGATGCTGGTATTGTGCATGCTGGCTCACTCGGTGTTTCTCAAAGTCCATGGAAGGATCCTCCAGAGGCAAGGCGAGAGTCCTTGTCCTAGCATTCAATGAACACACATTGGAACAGGCTAACAAGTGTCCCTAGGTGTACGACATTAACCCTCAGCAGACTGAGGAGGTTTCAGTTACTGTGATCATTTTAGCGCTCTAATGTTGTTGTAAAATTTGAACAAATGTAGCAGTATTTTCAGAGTCATATGACTTCTAGGGAGAATATATTTCTGGATTATAAAAAAAACAAACAGGTAGGCTAAATGAAACTTGTGGCACTTAACGCTCTATCACTGCTGTAAATGACTGCTTTAAACACTTATGTTTTATCTAAATCACGTTATTTTAAAATTCTCATTATTCTGCAGTGGACACATTGTAAATTATGAGGTTTCTGTCAATATTTGTTCACGCTTGTATGATAAAAACTCCTGTAGACATTAATCCAAATAAATGACATGTTTATCTAAAGTTTCATTAAAGAGGCCCCGCCTTCACTTCCAGCAAATCATACACAAAGAACTGTGGGTATTTTATACCCGCAGAGGATACACACATGCATCCTTGAAAATGTTCTGAATTAAGGACTCTGTCCTCGGTAGAATAGAGAAACACCCACTGTTACTGGAACAGAATGGCGTCATGGATACTTGGATGAACTACTGAAAGGGCCTACTAGGCCCGGGTTCAGGGGCCAAAAGTGGTAGCATGCATGTTTGCGTGTCTTGCTCCTATGTTGTAGAGGTGGTGGGGCCTTTTGCATATCTGTGCCCAGGGGCTCATTCTCTCAAAATCCACCCATGCATGGTTAATACCATTAGTAACACCTGTGCTTTTCCTACTATGACAAGTCAAAATGTCTGCTGTGAAAAAGGCCTAAGGTTTCAGTTGTATTGCTCTAATGTTCCTTCATTATCACCCTGCAACCTGAAAAAGTGGGTGAATGCTGGTGTGACAGAAACTGCAACAATGGTTGAATGAACAAAATTATGTATTTCAGAAATAAAAAACTGGCTTACCAGTACGTAGAAATTCTTCTGTTTAAGGAAGGTAATTATCAACTTAATAAAAGTGCAAAAACATATCATAACCAGACAAAACCGAGTGCAAAAACACAAGCTTGAGAGCACACAAACAGCTGGAGAACAACTAATCCCAAGCCCTTAACGTGGAACAGGTGCTGTCCAAGCATAGTGAGGAAGTCCACTGTTACTTCCTGATAGGTCGAGCTGAGCGTGTGTTGAAAACAGTCTCCCCTCCTGACCTCACTCTGCTGAACACAGAGGGAGCAGTTTTGCCCATTTTCTCTGTGAGGAAAGAGAAACAACAAACAGAATATTTCACTGTTAATGAGGCAGTAAGGAGAGTTATGGGATATGATGGATATGCTCTATATATGTACACAGACGGGGTGAGAGTGCAGACTGACAGGAGTCCCCCATTATTACAACCCTCCTTCTCTCTCTGTATATGGAGTGGAAACTTGAGCATCAGGATGAAACGCCCCTCACACAAACTCACTGCCATAATGTGATCTTAGCTTAATCAGATGGATGAAACAAAAGGCTGCTTCCTTCCAGTTTGATCTGTGAGTATCAAAGCATATTTCCATGTTTGTTTGTGTGTGTCCTCACCACACTCCTCCATTACTTGAAGCGTCTTGCTCTTCGCTGGCCCACTTCTTCCCAGTTTGTTCTTTGCTTCAGTCAGGTCCTCTTCGCTCACCTCAGGACGCTGCATTTGTTCATCTTCCTCCTGACCCGGCTGAGAGGTCGTTAAAAGAAATAAGTTACAACACACATCAGTGACTTCTGGGTCTCCTTGTTTGCAGAAAGTCTCGTCAAAACTCACCTGAGACATGTTGTTTGAGCAGTTGAAGATATGCTGTGAGTAAATCTCCTCTCTGTCAGCTGTCTCTCTCTCTCTCTCTCCAGCCCAACACACACTCGCATTTATATACACAACCAGTGATTCTCCAGTGGACAATAAATCTGTTCTTGAGACTCATAAATGATGTAACGAGTGTGCACGCTCCTCCTCTTTTCTGTCTCTCTGTCTCTGGTTTTTCTCATGGTCTGTCCTCCCTGCTGCTTCATTAGGAGATGATGAGGTCACTGCTTCAACTTGTGGCATTACATTTCCCCAAATATATCCCAGAGATGTAAGAATATGACAAATGTCTCTCACTGTATCCTCCCCTTTTTTCCTGCAGCCAATCAACACTTTATAACAGCTCTGATAATAAGCAAGCCAGAGAACTGGACTCAGAGTTCAAAAGTTATGACTCAAAAGATAAGAAGCTGTGTATCAAACTTCCCAACAAACTTTATACCAAGCCTGACCAAGCTTATAAATAACAGAGGAGAATGAGCTTCACCCTGCTGTGAAAGAATGCTGTTCCCATCTCTTCCTGCTCATTTTCCATGATTACATCACTATTCAGCCCTCAGGGACCCTAAATGCAGCGGTGATTAGTGCAGACGAAGGACAAACAACAAGAAAGTGTTGCCAAGCAACATGTCAAATTATTGCTGACCTCAAACCTAATTTGCTCCCAAAAATATGAGATAAGTATAGCACTGGTGCAAACAGTGTACAAACCCATGCTCTAGGAAGTGTTTGCTTTCTAATAATATATACATTTGAAGAGAAAAAACAAGAAGAGACAAACATAAAAGAGACGCACCATTATACCATAAGCTTCTTTATCATGTAAACACCAAATTCCTTAAAGTGTATCTCATAAGATAAAGTACATGAACAAGCTAATGTTCCAAATCCAAACCAGTTTTCATAAACAAATTACAACCGTGATTGTCTTATTACTGAAAATTTAAATGGATCAGATTGAATCAAATGCACCTTGAGCAAGTGCCAGTATTTACACAGCATTAACTTGAACAAGTATTTATAATTGAAGATGTGTCATGTTGTCATATGTGACGAAGTACAACTCTATATTCAGTTTTTACTGAAATATGTTACTTAAAGGTCCAGTGTGCAGGATTTATCTATTGGCAAAAATGGTATACAATATTTATGACTATGTTTTCATTAGTTTATGATCACCTGAAAATAAGAATCATTGTGCTTTTCGTTTCCTTTGAATACGCCATTTATATCCTCCTGAGACCCGAACCTTTGTTTAATATGCATTTTTAATTTCTCCTAGCTATTTTTGAGTAATAGCATCTGATAAGTATAAAAAAACACAACATTGTCAACAATATTTAAGTCCCAATGTCCTCAAACAAGACAATAACAAAGTCCCAGTGTCCATCAATGAGCTGATGATAAATTCCCCAATGTCTTCAAACGAGTACTTTCTAATTAACATTGCTAAAATTGGCAATGTTTGTATACCATATCAAACTATAAATGTTATTAATCATAAATGAACAAGTTTCAACCATTAAATGTGATCAGGTTTTGAACCTTGTCCACATTTGTGTCGAGATCAGCTGCAGACTGACTTGGCAGAGATGGCTGCCATCTTGTTTTTACATGGATTAGTTTATTGTGCTCTTAGTACAACTAGATGGCGAAAAAAAGTGTCCACGAACGAGGACAACCGGACTAAGTTAAGCAGAATGAGGTTTAAGAATGAAGTAATATGAGGACACAGGGTCTCAGGAGGATATCTACAAAGAAGACTGTCCTCTTATTCTTTTTTTCATTAATCTAACAATAAGATCACACATGGGTTGTTTTATCGTGGAGGACAAACAACTCCTGTCACAAATTCAACTGTTTTCTTAAAATAAATTTATTTCTTTGACGGCCACAGTTAGATCCCTGAACAGTCATGACGTGTTTGTTCATACTTACATGAGCAAACACAGGAATGATCCAGTACAAAACATATCAGCATCATACACACACATATTCACACACACACACACACACACACACACACACACACACGTCAGGTCTGTTTTTAAAAGTTGTGCCCTCGTTGCTTTCACACAGTCAGTAACTGTCGATCACCACCTCTTGTTAGAACATTTGTAGTAAACCAGACGTTTTCCTTCAGTCCAGTACATCCACTTCCAGTTTGATTTAAGTGCGTTTCTTTCTGTACTGGGGCAAGAGCTGAGTCCTCACAAATTGAATGAGCCGAGTCTCTGTGAGAAGAACAGCCGCTAACACACCAAGCAGACACACTCCTCCTACACCGATATGGACCAGCCTGAACAACCAGCCGTGGTCACAGCAGAACACACCCTGCAAACAATAAACAAGATCACGTTAGGGCCACTGATGTGCTCAAGATTCAGTTAAGATCACACAGAATAAAACTACAATGAGGGGAATGAAAAGACTTTTGCACCTCAGACAGCGCTGTGACAACAGCACTGACAGCAAGTGCCAGTAGTAGGAGCGGGGAGGGCAGCAGGCCTCGCAGAGGTCTCCATTGACTGGACTGGAAATAGCGGTGTATGTAAAACAGACTGTGCGAGATGCGAAGGCCCATGTTTAGGCAGTTTGCCAGTATGAAGCCCACACCGCCAGCCCACCACGTCAGCATGTAGGACAGGAGCAGGAAAGACACCGACAGAGCCAGCATCACAAAGTTGTACCTGGAGACAACACACGTACACAGTGTTAACAGACAGGCTACATGATGTGTAATGACTCGATGTACATTACTTACTTGTCAACCTCTTCTTTGCTCATGGCAGCAAACACAAAGCACTCTGTCACACCATTTACAGCGAGCAGGAGAACATAGCAGCTATACCATCGCAGCAAAGTGGGCCCTTTAACAAAAAAAACAAAAACAAACACACAGCAGTGACTTGAGAACAGTGAGCAAAGCAGGATTTGTCACATATACACAAAACAACCAAAGAATTCCTTCATTTTATGATCAAGCCAGGTCACTAACGTTCTCCACCTCCTTCTTTTAAATGTTCCCTGTATCTGTATTTTTAAAGGAAATTAAAGTTCATTGTCAACTTTTGCTCAGTTTCAATTATTGTTCTGATCTGCTGGTTCAGAAATCTGAAGGTAAGAAGCAAACCAAAGCTACAGAGAGTGGTGAACACCTGCTCTAAGGTAAAAGGGGTGTCCCAGCTCAGTCTCATCACTCTGTACAACAAGCACCTGGTGAAAAAGGCCACCTCCATCTTGGCTGACGCATCCCACCCCTTGCACCAGGAGGTCCCGCTTCTGCCCTCTGGGTGGAGGTTTAGGGTTCTGAGGTCATTGCAGTCATTAGCCATAGACTGTGGTCTTCCTCTTACTGTTGCACTTGTATATCCCACTACTTGCTTTTTTACACTACTTCACTTACTTTATAGAGTCTTTGTTTGTTACCACGTTGTTGTTGATAGTGTTTTTATTGTAATTGTGTGCTGAGTATGTTTCTTTGATGTTTGTTGTTTTTCTTTTATGCAGCACCAGAATTGCCCCTGGGGACAATAAAAATGTATTTTATTGTACTGATCTTTTTATTTTGGCTTTTGATTTGGAGTAATGTTATAGCCTCAGTTCTTAAGTTTCAGTCATTGATTTTACATTATGTTCAACCCTGGTGCTTATTATATTCTCCTTTTTTTATTTTAACTCTTACTTATTTATTCATTTTATCTGCACTGTTTCAATTTTGCTATTTGAAGCACTTTGGGCTGCATGTTTGTGTGAAAAAAGCTTTATAAATAAAGTTGAGTTGGAGTTGGTTGTGATTGTTACCTGCCCCAACGCTAAGCAGAGAGCCGCCATAAATGTCCAGAGCCAAGTGAGAGTAGGCGTAACCAAACACTGAGATAATGAGTCCAATCACCAGCACCAGTTTCAGCAGACACTCCAGGACCTCTGCTGCCATGGCAGCGTCTTCCTGTAAACAAAACCCACAACATGAAGTAGAACCAACAACTCCTTTTCTAGCCATTAACAAAGACTTCTTTGTGTTTACATCCAGACTCACACCTGTATCTGACTTTTGACATCACGTCCTCGCCTCAGCACTTTGGCAAAGAAGATGTAGAAGCTTTCCTCGATGGGTAGGAAGATGAAGCGAGCCACCATGGAGCCCAGATTACTGACAATATCATAAACTCCCTGGTCTCCGAAGCTGAGGACGTTCAAGAAGGTCATGACGTACCGCTCACCCTCTGTCAGGATCTGTTTCAGGAAGGACTGCTTGAAGAAGCTCCATGTGAGCCGCGCCAGACTCCAATCAAACAGCGGCTATAAACAGAGCAACAGATGGAGATCATTAGTCCTGTATTATAACAGTTTATCTTGTAAGTTTGATTTTGTAAAGACAGTTTGTGAATAATAAATAGTAGTATATTGTCCTGCCCTACTACCTCTCCATGAACTCTACGGGGCAAGAGATCTCCAACACTGTGCAGAGGAAAATCCACCCTGGCTGCCTCTTTAGAGCCCACGAAACGGACGAAGTAAACAACGTAGCACAGCACCAGGAATACTGTGTATGCCAACTATGAAAAGAAAATAGCTTAAAATCATTACAAACAGAAACAACTACAAAAATAATGCATAAGACTTCAGCTCATTTCTTACATCAGCAGCAGAGAAGACGTAAAGGCCCCATTCACGTGCAACCACTATCAGCACTACGGTCAAACTGCCCTTAGCGAGCATTCCCAAGCTCTCGGCAACCACCTTGAGTCGAAGAAACATGTGAGCTTGAGCCAGGACGTAGAGAGGCTCAGACAGGAGCTCCAGCACTGCTGACAAGGCAAATAACACCACAGC
Source organism: Epinephelus lanceolatus (assembly GCF_041903045.1). NCBI lineage: Eukaryota > Metazoa > Chordata > Actinopteri > Perciformes > Serranidae > Epinephelus > Epinephelus lanceolatus. The sequence goes on along the minus strand of NC_135734.1, from coordinate 24,802,819 downwards.
AGGGCCGTAGTAAGGGACAGTCTGGGGGTCTGGGACCTCCAGGAGCCACAGCCACACGCTGATCAGCACAACAGCCCAAAACACACCCAGAGGCAACCTGAGAGGTACGAAAGACAAAGATAAGACACACAGGAAAATGTACAAGCTGAATATAAAGATTGAATAAACTCACATCAGCCATAGCAGGTTGATAACTTGTCTCCAGCTGTGGTTCGTCCCAGCTACCCCACTCAGACAGGCCCTCCGGAAAGCTTCTCTGGATAAAAACACTAATGTGGAGTACAGTAGTGTCAGCCTGTATAACAAAAACACACACACATTCACTTTGCAGCAGCTGGTGCAGAGAAATGTGCTGGCATTGTGTTATATCTCATTCTGGTTGGTGGCACGTTCTTCTGTCTCAACACCTGTCAACTTTACCTGACGTTGACCACTCCTATCAGCTCTTTGGACACAAACCGCAGTGTGAATGCATTCAGCAAGAAGGTGAAGACACGGAACATCACCTGAGATTAAAACAAAATGAAAATTATGACAGTTAAGCTTTACAACAGTGGCCTGGTGTGGTATTATGGCTCCACTGTGTGTGCTCGTGTACCTGTATAAGCACATTATAGGATACTAGAGTGGTAGCACTCTTCAGCACATCCTGAGAACTCATTTGGGACTTCTTCTGACTCGCCTGAGATCACTCTCAAACGAAAATTTGACAAACTTTTCGTTTCTTTCTACGTAGCAAAAACATTATGGAGCCATTTTGTTAAATAACCGTCAGTGTGGCTGCTGAAAAAACGACGACAATAGCGCCTAATTCCTAATAAACACGTGTGCCATTACATTTGTTGAGCAGCTGTAAAAGCTAGACGGCTAGAGCTAGACGCAGCAGTAGTAGTAACACTTCCGTATACATTGTACACGTACGTAAGCACGTTACGCGGTGGCGTCACAGAGCGTGACGTTCATAGCGGTGCCGCTAGAGGGCGCAGCCAGCCTTCTGATAATCAATGGGAGGTGGCTGCTCATAGAGGCTGTATTCATTCATTGTCCTATGTTCTTTTCTTTTATGCTTGATTTGTTGCTTTTCATGGACATGAACTGTGGAATGGGCAATTTTATTTGAATTTTATTTTTAATGATTATTCATGCATTTATTGTAACTTATTTTATTTTTTGTCTATTTTAATACCACTGTGTTGTTGTTGATGATGAGGGGAAGTGTGGGTGTGGTTGTTTGTTGTTTTTTTATGAGCTGCTGGACAGTTGATTTCCCCTCGGAGATTAATTAAGTTCTTTCTATTCTCATCTATGTGATTTTCAAATGATCATTTTTCAACGTTATATAATGAAATATGCATATGAACATTGTATTGTTTTATTTGGGAAAAAAGCGTGTATATATTATTTTGTCACACAGATCTCAAAGTCTATATTAAAACTTTATCATAACTAACATAGTTCAAGTAAAAATAATGTAATCTATTACACCAGCTTTTATGTAAAGCCCCCCTTCCTTTTTTGTTGCTTATTTTCTATGTCTATTTATGTTAATTAAAACAATGTTCCTACTAACCCTTGAAAACCTGTCTCTAACTGCATTTATTTTTATCTCCTAAAAATGTCATGCCAATCATAAGCACCTCTGCATCACTGTAAGGCCAATTTGCTAATTAATTTTATTGTGGTTTATGTCCCTGAGCAGGTAACAAAGTCTATCCTACCCAAACAGAGCATACAAAACTGTCTTCTGTAAGGTATATTGATCTTGAGAGGACCAGTCTATGATAGGTCATCGAAGGATACTGATTTTTTAATTTAATGTGGTCTGGTTTATCTATGGATCCACAAAATCCATTGAACTCAAGGGATTGTGTTAAAGTGAGAATAGTTATTTACAAAATGGTCCCAAGATGTTGCAAACCAATACAGACAAAAGCATATAAAAATACACAATGAATCACTTTAAAACACAAAAATAAATCAGTACAGTACAAATTATCCCAAAATGAATATTCATATGAGAATATTTAAATACAACAGTATAAAAAACCCTTTATCAGTGACTAGTCATCTTGCACCACAGATAAGCCCTGACCTGACTTAACCTTCTTAAATTCCTTTTTTATAAAATGAGAACAATCTAAACTGCAGATGTTTTTTTTAACAGGACATCAGACTTGGGAGTTCATGGTTTTTTAATCAGATGTAAAAGATGGAGACAGTAAAAAAAAGTACATCCTTAGCGAACCAATATACATGTTACAACAATATACATATACATTTTCTATATACAGCGTTTCAGTATCTTCCCACACACTCTTTGAAGCCTCGTACCTTTACTTCACCCTTTGCATCCACCCGTCCACAGACAGGACATTTCAATTCAGCTGAGAGCAGCTGTCACTGTTTACATTTGTTCTTTACATGGCACAGGAGTCAATCACTGTAAGTTCTTTGTCATCATAATTCATCCAGTCAAAGGCAAGATTTCAGATGTTTCAACGACAGATAACATTCATTATTAATCTATATTTAAAGATGAACGAGGGTTTTTGTTGGTCTGAGGTTTGTTTACATGCAGTCGACTCACTCACACAAACACTACATTTGAAGTAAACAGATTATTCCTATAGGTTTCCTTCCCTCTTCATACTTTTTCATCCCCAGTTGGGTTAAATTAAATGTTACAAAAAGTGACAAAATGGCTGCGGATGATCGCGGCGACGTCGAGTGGAATGTAAGGATTTTCAACCTCCCGCTCTAATATTATTACTCATACAGGCCTTCACAACCTAGACAAATAATAAGCATGCACGCAAACACAATAACGTCAATATGTACAGTACAAGGGCACGTTTCTACTCTTATCGTTTCTACACGTAGCCAAGGAGAATAGTTTGTGCTTAAAATAAGGTCACACAAATACTGATTGTGGAACAGCTCACTCATGTGCAAGTTTAACGATGTGACAGAATAAGGGAACTGTCCGTCAGCAGTAGAGATGTAACCCTCATCTGACTGTCGTCACAACAGTCACTTTTCTAAAAGGTGCTCCATCTTAGGGTTGATGAAGGAAAAGCCAGCGAACGCCGTCTGATCCATGGAGTCTATGAAGTTCTTATCGCTGTAGGAGAGACGAGGCTTCTCACTGAGGAACTCCCGATCAAAGTTGCTGCAATCGTTCGGTGCTTTCTGTAATTGACAATGACGTTAAGATATCAAAATGTTGAACTTCGATACAGTACTAGTATGAAAAAAAAAAAAAAATATCACAAGTTCCATCACAATATCATAATATATCGATTCTTTGGACAACGATACTATATTTGCGGATATCACAAAGTCTGCCATGATACAGTTTCTGTTCAGTTCAATTCAGGCACCTGTAATTAATATGAGACAGTGTCAGAAAACATCCTCATTGTCTTTTTCCTGGCTGCTTGCCATTATCTGCCTGGTGCTAGGCTGCCAGCACTGTTTGACTGTTTACGAAGGAGGCGTGCTCGGCTGAAAACAGTGACACAGATGTGCCATGGGAATTTCAAAATAAAGGCATATCTTCAAGATGACAATTTGCATAGATGGTTTTCACTTTGCATTGATGACACTGGGGATAGATATAGATATATCCATATATATCCAGATCAATGCGTCGTTATACCCCTATTTAATACCATGGCAGAGAAACAAAAAAGACCTCTGCAAACAAAATAGGATCATTTTTTTTGTTTTTACTACTTATCTGCACACAGTGGTGGTGCAGAAAAGTCACTGAACAAATACTAACACATTTTTAATGATGTTACTAGTAATTACAACTTGAAAATCCGATTGGGGGATCTGGTTTTATTATAGTTTCGCTACATTCAAGCCTGCCAAATGTATAATTAATGGAGACTGCATGGTATTAAACACATGGTACCGGAAAAAGTATTGAGGTATCAATACTTTTGACAACCTCAAGTGACAACAAACCTATCTCAGCAGAATGGTAAAAAAAAAAAAGAGGGAATCGTCACAGCCAGTGATCAATATTTTTTTTCATAATTTAATCCTCTGTGACTTTTACATTGGGCTTACCACTTTTGGTTTGAAGGGGGGCTCAATCTCTCTCCTCTCCAAAGCCTGCCAATTGATGGTCTTGAAGAACGGGTGTAAACGGATATTACCCACGATTCCTAGCCTGCGAGTAGGGTCTCTCTCAAACAACTGCAGGGAAATAAAGTCAGTAAGTAAGAAATGTGCTCCATTACATCTCAAAACAGCTCCTTATCAGTTACATACATTTGCATTATTTCACTGAATTTGACTGCATCAACCCAGGAGCTGTAGAACTCTCTCATCCTGTACAAGAGCATGTGATCCTTAAAATTAAACTATTAAATAACCAAACATGGAAACACCAGACTTTTCAGAAAACGGAAATGGAGCTCTATGACAGATGTATTTTGTATAACAGGTATGGTACAGACCCGCTCGAGCAGGTCTTTGCACTCCTTGTTGATCCAGCGAGGATAGTGGGGAGTGTCCATGCGGATGGACTCAAACAGCTCATCCTCATCGTCTCCATGGAAAGGCGACTGACCGACCAGCATTTCATACAGCAACACCCCAAATGACCACCAGTCAACGGAGAATGAGTATTTCTGTCCCAGCAGAATCTGAGTTCAGACACAATATATAAATGAGAATTATTCTGGACGGACACAAACACGTGTTTGCATGCCGAACAATAAAAGCAAATCAGCTGCACATTTGAATATTCCAAAACAAGAAAGCATCTCTGAATAAACGACACTATACCTCTGGAGCAATATAGTCAGGAGTGCCGCAGAATGTTGTAGCACGATTCTCTCCAAACACATTCTCCTTGCACATGCCGAAGTCGGCGATCTTTATGTGTCCCTCATGATCCAGCATCACGTTGTCTAACTTAAGATCTCTGGAAACAGAATAATCACAGCGGGATTGGAAATGAGCACAGTTTCAAAGATGATAGATGAATGTGCCATTCTAGGTTTTGATCTCACAATTTTGTGTTTATTAGAATTAAGTCAGAATGCCACTTATTGTTTGCACGTTTTAAATGGACTGTTGAGGATTTATTATGTGAGAGAAAAAAAGACAGGCTAAGAAGTTTTGCCAGATGGACTGTGAAATCTTGAATGCTCACTGCCTTACAACACAAATCTCATCATTCACCGCTTATTAAGTGTTTATAAGAACCAAGCAAGTGGATCTGCATGTCTTAATTGTCTTTTTGCACTTACTTACTGCTGTCATATTGATAACAATTTTAGTTTTTATTTCCAGGCAGCCACTGGGTTCAGATCATTTCACTACGGCTTGAAAAACTGAAGATCTGAAACTTGCATGAGATAGGTAAACCATCGACGTTTAGTCCACTGTTTATGTGTAATGTGGTGTAAGATATTATTATTTTTACATGGCTATACAATCACAAGCAGTTCTACTATTACTGAGATTTTAGAGGCAGGTTTTTACTGCAAGAAATGAACAAATTCACAGTTTACTCAACAGACCTGCTCGCAACTGCATTACCACACAATGGTAATGAAACTTTCAGAAAACAAAGTGTCAAAATGCGTGGGATTACCTAACCAAGCAAGTTTCAAGTGTCATCAAGTTCATTTTCACATTGCACTTGCAATGTGTCTGTGTCTTTATTTTGCAGAAGATAGGAAAATAGTCCAATATGGTCAGCTGTGTTGTACAGAATATGGTACAACATGAACAATTACCACCAGTATGGTCATTTAGTGTATGCACTGCTCATCCAGGTGTAACTTATATTTTTGCTCTGACCTGTAGATGATCCCTTTTGTATGTAAGAACTGAAGCCCACAAATGATCTCAGCGGAGTAGAACCTGGGAGAACAAACAAGGCAAAGACAGACAGACATCAGCAACTCATCTCTGGTGGAAAGCTACAGGTCCTCGCTGTGGCTATCTCACTAGTGACTTGGCAGCTGCACACTGGTGTCACTGCAGACTCGTTTCAGTGTAGAGCTGAATTATTGAGGAGGACATTTGTATGGAGTAGCAGACAGGTGAATAACGCTCTCATAATGTGAAACCCGAGAGCCACGGTGAGCCGAAAGATTAGCCTAAGCCCGACCCGCTTCTCTTGTCATCTGTGTCAGGTAGAGCGATTGAGTCCTAAGAGGAGACGGGAGTAGCTTCTACTCTGACCCAATAACTCGTTGTTCGCAGTAAATGATAAACTGACAAGGACTGAATAGGCTCATCAGGTTTTATCTATTGATCATCTCTTATTAAAAACCTTTACAAATGCAGCTCTCTCACAACAGAGTAGAAAGTGCACGTATATTTGCACATCTATATGCGTACATGCTCTGCAAACAACACTACAAATACAAAACATAATGTAAAATGGAGCCTAGATATGTGTAAGTAAGTTGGGCTCTGCTATGTGAGGATGCTTGGACAAGACTCTCCACAACACTGGGTCAACAGGTTAGCAGTTGCCACTGGGAGAACAGGGCAGTTCTCTGCACTTCAGATGCTGCCTCAGGAGTATTGCATAACCACATCTAGGAGATACTTTTCATTCCACTGTGACAACTTGTACAGCAACACACAAGCTTGTTTATTACTTTTACAAATACATGTAAACAAACACAAAAGCATGTTTTCATTTAGAAAATGAATGCATTGAGATAATGAAACAGCTCACTCTCCTTTTCTCACTCACTGAGGGTAAATTATCCACCCAGGCTGAATACAGTCACTGAGTGAGGAGGATTTTAGTGGGTGCCAGCACGAGATCCGGTGTCTGTGTTTGCTAAGTAGAGAATTACTCCTGTCATCCCATGGGTCCAGGACACAGCCACCAGTTTAACTACAGGAAGTGTAATGGCAGACACCATTTTAATGTCAGTGTTCAACCTGCTTTTTAAACCCAGTCCAGCATGTTCAAAATCAATACCAGAGTATAATAGTGTATAAGAAATATTGTCATGTCATTCTTTAAGACATAAAGTAGCTTGCACAACACTGCATGCGCCAAAGTCTACTGTGCATATCTTTGTTTTCCTCTGATGCCAAGAATGAAACCAGGCTGGCTTTATCTAATCTTTACGGTATTTTACAAACTGAGCTTGTTTATTTTTGCTCCCAAGTTTGTGAACATAACACCATAAAAGACTTAGTTACTGCAGAAAAGCTATGAATGGTACTCGTGGTGAGCCTGTTCTATCAACTATGACTGTCCTATTTCAACAAGGTGAAATAAATACGCTGTTTACTATTTACTGGGGCAACATTCTTAAAAGAAGGTGCACAGGTCTAACAGCACCTGCAAAGAAATGTTTCACTTCCATCTCTATGCTTGTAAATGTGAGACTTTTTAAAACTTAAGCTGGCAGTGGCGCAGGTGACACTAAGCTTTAGACTTCACAATGCTCTCTTTTACCAGTGTGCCATTGTTTTTTTTTCTGGAGGGTTTCCCACAGCATGATGAGTACAGAGGTGGGTGGTAGTAACTGATACCTCCCCATACAAACAGCACAGATGAACTGAGAGCTGCTCAGCCCTTACAAGGCCAGTCTGCCAGTGAGCAGCGGCTACAATAATGGACGCCATCTCCAGTCCAGCAGGATTCAGTATATCATGTAAACAAAAAGAGCCCATAATGGAAGAGAGATAAAGAATGACATGGGGAGTGTAAACATAGCGTCTTCTTTACAAGTATCTGCTTTCCATCAGCTCACTGATTCTGTATGTGTGAGTCCATGTGCAGCTACAAGAACTCAAAGGCACCAAGTAATGAGGGCAGGTGGAAGATGTGGTTCTTTAGTCTGTTATTATGTCTGTATGACAGGTTTGACTCACGTGGCTCTGTAGAGTTCAAAGCGCCCTTTCTCCTGAATATGAAACATAAGGTCTCCTCCGTTCAGATACTCCATCACAAAGAACAGATGCTCCTGTTGATAAGTTTCACTGTAAGTACTGATGAAACAAACCCAGCCAGTTATGTTAAATAGATTGAAAATCAATGAGATGGAAGTGGACTACCTTGGTCTGGAAGGTGGAGTAAAGGTGTGTGAGGAAGGGGTTTTCCCAGGCTAAAGCCAAGACCCTCTTCTCAACCATAGTGCACTCCACATCGTCATCCATTAGCACGACATCTTTCTTCAGAGCCTTCACTGCAAAATACTCTCCACGACCCTTCAGCTCTGCCAGGAGAACCTGTGAGGCGAAGAGAAGAAAAGAGGAGAAGCTTGTTTTTAGATTTATAAGACCATGATGCTTGAAATATTAAGAATAAATAAATGTAAAACACCTTATCTGCAGTTCATAGTTTGATCAAGCACCTACATTTTATGTACATATACAGATTATTTTTATATGAGGCAGTGTAAAAGATAAATGTTGACTGGAGTGTTGCTGATTCACTCATGGTTATCCTCTCACTCTTGGGTCGGGGTATTTAAAACAGCAGTCTCACAATTAACATCACACCGACATAGTGACTTTGTACCTTGCCAAAGCTGCCTTTCCCCAAGACTTTGTGGAAGATGAAGTTGTCCACGTTGATGCGGGTCAAATGGGTAATACGCGATTGAGGCCGTGGGTGGGAACCCTCCCACAGTCTGCCATAGGGAGATGTATCTAATGGACAAACAATTACCGCACGTAAAAATGACTTATTCATGTATATATCTTAAATATTGAACACTTTTGCATATTATTCTGCAGTAGTATTATCACCACTGATCATATACTGCTCACATTAATGCATCTAAGTACATGCACATACAAAAAAACACTCACTGACCATTTATTTCCAGTCCAGCGAGCTTGCTCACTTCATCGTAGATTCCAATATCAGGCAGATTAGGCAGGTTTGGATCAGAACGACGGGTGGATGACTTCTGATGGAATTGAGAAAGAAAAATTAAGAATAGACAAATAGTTTCCAAGCAGTGGTTTCCCATCTAGCTGTGGTATATCCAACGTCAACTCATTATATCTGATTCTTCTCCTAAACAATGATGGTGTGCTCTGACTGTCCATCAGAAAACATACATTTAAGGGCCTGTAAAAAGAAAATAGCTAAGGATTCCACAACAAGCCAGTCCTTAAACACACCAGGACAGAACACTCAGGTTCCTGTTGAGGTCAAATGTCGCATCCTCAACAATTCATCAACATACACTGAGGATTGGATGTTTCACATTCATGGGACGCTCAGATTGATGGTTACACTTTATTTTGATAGTCAACGGTGATAATTAACTTACTATCAAGGGATCATAATGTGTTAGTAAACAATGAGTGATGTCATGTCATGTGATTGTCAGAGATAATATTAAGATGGACCCAGTAACTACCACATGTTCCACAGTTAATTCAGTTGTTACACTGTTCGCCATTTCCTCTACTGGGGATAGTAACTGGAAAGAACTTGCACTGATGCTGATAACTAGGGATAGCTACCGCAGGGCTCTAGACTAACTTTTCCACCAGTGCTACCAACTTTCTCAGTTGGTCAAACCAGCACATAGTCTTAAAAATTGCATGATAATGGCTCTGATGCCATTGTCTGGGAGACGTTTTTCTTGTAAGCTTTCTCCAAGAAAGCTTTTTCTAACAGAAATCTATTCATTTTAACCAAAAGAGAGGGTAAAAATCCCTCTAGGAACACTTCTCCCAACTGCTCTGCTGTCACCACCCTGTAGACTCGCTCAATGTCCCACCCACAAGCATTGTTTGATTGGTTACACCTCACAAGTGTTTGCCTATTAACACTGACGGATGCCGTGCCACAGACAGGCCAAGAAACTGGAGCTGCTCTTCCAGACAGGGAGCAGAGCTGCAACTGTGTCAAACATAAGGTAACAAGTATTGCTGAAGTTGTAATAAACACTGCAACCCTTCACAATGAAGCTGAAAAAACACATGGAGAGGAAAAGGGAGTGAAACGACACCTGGACGCAGTAAGATATGTGACCAAACGATCACAATTTATAAAAAAGGCAGAGCAGTGACAATTCAAACACATCACACTCCAGACATTTATGACATGGAACTGCTGATGTGCATTTAATCTGCATTAGACCCGTTTATATGAGTGACTGCATTAAATTTTTACTTGCACACTCAATAAAAATGGTTGCATATAATATCCTCCTCTTATTTTGGTTGCGCAGTGGTCAAAGCACTTCCTTTGTGCTGTAAATTGAGCGTTCATTTTGCCGGCAGATCATATTGTGTGGCAGACAGAGTTGCATAGTGAAAGCGAGGCTTATAGGGAACCAGTGGTGCCATTATTCTATAGCCATTACACTGTACAGTCAACATTTACATCATAATAACAAATTAAAGCAAACAAAAAGTATCATACAGATCACACAATGCAGACATGTAGTTTCATTTATCATCATTAAGAAGACAAAGTTACAGGGATGCCCACTAGCTCACTTAGTAGAGCGGGCACCCCATGAACAAAGACCATGTCCTCACTGTTCAACTCCAGCCCTTTGCTGCATGTCATACCCGCTCTCTTTCTCTCGCCACTTAAAGCTAGACTTTCCTATATAATAAAGCCAAAAAAAGAAGCCAAAAAATAACCTTAAAAAAAGACGAAGACAAAGTTATTGTGATTTTTTTGCTGTGTTTTTGCCACAAGATAGTACAGTAACACCCCTGGACTTGGACAACATCCAAAAAAAAAAAGTGTTACCGAGCTTGCTTCAGACTCGCCTCCAGACTAACAACCCGTGAATAGAAAACAATGCTGTTTTTGTAAGTAAAAGCGTTTGTCAAAAAAATATGCAAAGCACAAAACAACTGATTACCTGGAGCAGGGAATTAAAATGCATTAAATGCTTTTATACAATTGTGGTTATGATCTCATCATCAAGTTTCAGACTGTTCTTTAAGTCCATCTCAGTATACCAATAGCTAAGAGATAATGTAATCAGATATTCAGTGTCTCAGAGAGCCCTGGTGTGATTTAATTAGGTGGTATGTCACTTAAGTCAGGCTTGTCCTTCAAATTCTTTAGCCTTTACTCTGACTTGACACTTGATTGAACCACACATTGAATAACTTGCGTCAGTCTCCATGAACTCACCTGGCTGACTTGTGTGAGCGCTTCAGCTAGTAGTTTCTGGTTGATACCACAAAGGTTGGCTACTTTATCCTGACACTTGTGATGGACATTCATGGCACAATCTAAGAACAGGACAAAAAAAGGCTGTTAAAGACAAACGCACACTTACACTCCGACCATTAGTCAATCATATCTGCACTGTACCTTCACACTTGAGGCCTTGTTTGACGAGACCCCACAGCAAACTTCCACAGTGGTCACAGAAGGTGGGACTCATGTAGTTGTTAGTCTTGAAACGATGCGGCATGTCGATTTTAAAGCGCTCCTTCTGGAACTGTGGGGACAAACGGGATTCATCATCTCCTCGAATGATCGGCAACAAAGGAATTCTAACCAGCGGCTTGCGACACTTCACAGGCCTGCGCACCTGCCTCATTTCTATCTTTCCTTTTGCTTTGTTGTCTGCTGTTGTCTGAGCTTACTCTGTCACAAGTGACTACACTGCTGGATTAAAGTTCCCTGTCTACATCGACACTGATTTGAAGTGCTTCTTTGAAACCACACCCCATGTGTGTGCTTGATTATTTCCATGCAACCCTTATCTAGGTCAGCTGGTCTTTGATTGTCTTTATCTCCCAATACTGATTATTATTGATCATTATTGGCAGTGGACACTGACTGGTGTCTGCCTTTGTTTTAAACTCAGCCACCCAGCAACACCTGCCAGTGCAATGATATTGCCATCATTGTTCAAACAGTTAAACAGGGATATTTTACTACAACAGCAAAAACAAGAATGAGAAAAGCCCACACTAGACTGAAATTGTGGGACATATGGAGACAGCTCACAGTACATCGTGTACTCAAATATGTGATACGTACCACAGTATCCCGACTGTTGGCAGCAGTACCAGTACATCTGCCGATGATTTTGTCTATGCATTTCTTGTGGATGGCTGCATTGCATTCTGATTAAAAAAAAACAAAACAAAAACAAGATAAAATAGATTTGTGCAATTTGATCTTAGGATGTAATGTACACTGGCCATGCAAACAAAACAGTGAAGTACATATCTTTTAATATATACACCATGCACGTTTTGGGTTGCTGTTTGAAGTACTGCACAAAGCACAAGAGTTTTTAAATTACTGTACACTTACGTCTGCATTTATAGCCTTGCTTGTTGAGTCCCCTGTGGAAGGCAAGTGACACAAATGGGTCAGCCTGTATCATTCTTTGATCATGTGAATGTGAATAGTTTGCTGATTAATCACTTAGTGATAATGTACAGCTGCAGTACGCCCATGCCGATTTGTGTATCAGTTTCCTTTTTGTGCAAACTTCCTCTCCTGAGAGAAGAAAATGGGCTTCAAAGCACATCTGTAGCCATCACAAGATGACAAACATTTACATTTCCACAGACAGACGTTTCAATTCAAAAGGGAACTTGGCCTTATTGATTGTATCAATAACATTGTAGAGAACCTCTTCATCTTACTCAGAGGTAAATCAGCCGACTCAGACAGTGTTAAAATGCTGCCAAATATCATAAAGTTCCCAAACACTATGTTCTTAATCTCACTGTGTCGTCCTGTTGCCGCTTTAGTTTATCTGATCTGTGGTTTATGAGTTCCCCTTTAGCTACCTTGAAGGTTTGTTTATAGGGCTGAAGAGTAGACTGACCAGACAAATTCTCTGCACACGGAGCAGAAAGTGGGTTGTCTGAAGAACGTGGCGATGAATTCATGGTTCTTTATGAAGTGGATCTTGGCCTGTTTGATGGCCCCTCGTCTACGGTTCAGGGTAGGAGCCTCCTCCTCCTTAGCAGCCTGCTTATTCTCTTCAAGATACACAGAGATACACAGATCAGTCACCCAATAACACTGTGTAGGACAAACAAAGGTCATTTTGTATATGTTACAAATCGATTGTTTTCATGATAATCCAATGGAGACCGAAAGGAACTGCTCACATGAATGTCTGTGAGTGATAAGATTAAATTAGCAAGGAAAACTACGGATAAATGGCTGAACAGTCTGGGTGTATATAAGGGTGGAGGTTTAAAATCAAAGCTATGATGACTACAGCCTGAAAATCAGGCAAGCTGGCTGTGGAGCTGTTTATAAAGGTTTATCAACATGGTGTTTGAGTAAAGTTAGCAGCAGATGTAGACAAGATTCTTCCCCATTTTCATACTATTCACCCAGAAGTAGATGGGACAAAGTTAGAAAAAAAATGTTATGTCCCATATGCCTATGTGCTGATCAGAATTTAGCAACACTTGAATCAGAAGCTGATGACAGGCCACCATCTTTAGGGTCTGGAAGTAATCATGGATGGGATCAAGTCCACAATGGGCCAGCTTCCTCCTCTAAGGGTCTGGGGTTAAGGGCTGGGAAATATATCAATATTAAATCCATACTGCGATATGAGTTTAGATATCATCTTAGAGTTTGGATACTTTAATACGGTGAGTGCTATTTTTCCTTGTTTTCAAGGCTGCATTAATTTTCTGTACTAATCACACTCTTTGAGCTGTTTTGCCATTACCCACAGAACAATTATATCCACATTGCTGATAACTATTTGTGAGGGCACCAGCAGTCAATCCTAAAATACAGTCGCAATATCGATATCTCAAAAATATTGAGATATTTGTTTTTCTCCATATCGCCTTGCCCCAAGACTAGGGGTAACCCGAAGATGGACCACTATTAGAGAACCAGAGAAAACAAACAATCACAGAGCTACAGAAAATTATAAAGATTACAGGAAAAATGTCCACAAGTGGAGAACAATGGAAAGTACAGAATGTTTCAGTTTTATTTCCTTTACCTGTATCTCCTCCCTCCAGGAAATACTGTACTGCCATCATCACTTTCCCCGAAGGATGGAGATCCACCTGCACACACAGTTTGACACAAAGACAGTTACACTTTCACAGCCTGAGATATTGCTTTGCAGGGACAGAGGACAGTCTGTAATGTCCTACCCAGAACTCAGCACGCCCATTGGCTTTCTTGCAGCGCTCAGCAAGGACAGACACTCCAACAGTGACCTCAGCCAGTGGCTCCTCTGCTGTCTTCATCAGCAGTACCTCCAGCACACGACCCTCATAGATGTGCGCATCAAATGTGGCCTTCCAAGCCGGATACATGGTGGGTTTCCGCTGAACCAGGGTCTTCCCTCGTTCTAGGAAGAGAAAGATGGACATAGAGAAAAAAAACAAACAAGAAAAAAAATATCATTTGATGTTTTCAAGAGCAGGAAATGAGAGGGGAGGGACATCCTTTTCACAGAAACAACAGCTTCTCTAAAAGCCAGGGTGGTGTAGGCCATCAAAGAGTTTCTCACCAGTTGTCAACGCCTCCTTCATCTTGATTGCACAGAAAGGAGGGTCGGCCAGAGGAGGCAGGACGCCCAAGTCGTACGAGTTAAAGGCGATCCTCAAGAAAGGAGCCATGGTGACGAGTACCAAGGTCACCTGTTTTCAAGGATGGATAAACACAGTGTTACCCTGGTGACATGTATCTAAAATAACATGTTAGTTATACACACAGCTACAGTTCACCATTAAATCCATTTATTATCTCATTAACACACTGTTGCATATTCTGCAGCAATACTGCTTACTCAAAGTTAAACATTAAGATAAGTGTTATCAGTACACAGACCAAACAATATCACAGAGAGAAGATAAGAGGGTGCTCCTTTAACTGACATCTGAGAAATATATATAAAACATATTTCTCACATCCTGTCAGACACCTGCACCTACATGCAAAAACAGTAGATGGCTGTGTCAGCACGGGCAGAGCAACTTCTATTGAAGTCAAGTCAATTTTATTTACATAGCCCAATACTGCACATCACAAATTTCCCTTTAGAGGCTTTATAACATCTATACAGCATTCGACACCCTCTCAACTTAGACCCTTGATTTGGATAAGAAAAACTCCCCCAAAAAATCCTTTTATAGAGGAAAATACGAAAGATGAAATAATATCTAGACATGCGGGCAGATATGCAATGCAATAGCTGTCCTGTGTACAGAATAAACCAATGTAACATTCTATATTTATAAACTTTTCATCTCACTTTTCTAGTCAGTCACACCCGCATGGAGGAGGGACACAAGACATTTTTACACCTCCATCAACACCTGTTTGTGTGTGTGGAGGACTGACTATTAAAGGTGTTTCTATCTGATGCTAAAGCTGGTTGCTAAAGGTAGAAAAAAAACAACATAATGGTCATATGCCTCATATTTTGTATTTCTGATGTTTCCTCTATGACAGTTTTTATATCCGACTTTTTTTGTTGGAAAAGGCAAATGAATTCTGCTATTTGATAGAGATCTGAGATAGAGAGACATAATGATTAATTAGTTGAAATAATTAAATCAGTTAATTAAAGATGATGAAACCTAGTCCCATCCACATGCAACAGAAGTGAAATTTATGCTGACACACTGATGAGAGATCAATGTCACCCTACATACTAGGCTGGTTGCTGTTGGTTTTTACTGGTTGCATAAGTTTACATGTGCTACAGATTGAACCACTACTTTTTTGTAAAACCCCATGCTCCAGTTTCTGTATGTGCGATGTAAAAAGGGTGACACGGTGTCAATCTCATATGTTGGCCAGACACTTCAGTCACACCCATGCTGTCTCACATGTTCTGTCCACACCTCTATGTGTACATGTAAAACACAACCAAAAATGTAAAAGTGCCAGAATTAGCTGAGTCTGTGCTACTTGCTTTATTCTCTGTCACTGTTTTCTTGACTGTATGGTTTCTGAAATGTTGCAGCTGCAGTGGAGGTGTTTTCCTGTACTACAAAGCCCAAGCGAGCCTCAACATGTTGCTAATCCAAATACAAACATGCAGCGCACCACAGTAGGCCTAGATGGTATTCACAATCCTGAACCCATAACCGCCCACACTGAGACCAGAGAAGTAACACACTGAAAAACACACACACACACACACACACACACACACACACACACAGGCAAGTAAAAAAGGAAAAAAGTATGCACTAAGAGGGGAGGGTGATGAACGGCCATATTCAGTCACTCACCCACTGCTGCTTTGAGTTGTATGTCAGGGTTTTTGGCGTTAATCAATAGCAAGCACACTGTGTTATTGAGGGCTGTAGTGATTGATTATCTCTCAAACTGTTCATGTGCAGTTTCGATTTGTTCCATCTGGTAAATTCAGTAGTTATGTCCCATGCACTAGTGTAATGTAACTTGCAAACTTCCACCTAACTTCCTAATGTTCATTTTCACACAACTGACTTCCTGATAGCGGCATTAATGACTTAAACAAAAGCCTGTTTGTTGGCAGCAGTAACAAGTCGCACTATGAAGGCAAGACTATGTTATTATATTATTGCAGCCAGAATCTGGGCTTCCTTGTCATCACACTAAACAAAACTCTGTTTTTTGCATGTGTGCTTGTATTTGAACATCACATTTTAAAAAGTAAGATAAGCAGCTATAACGCAGGTACTGGGTGCATAGTGTATAATACAGCTGTAGTAGTGGTATTAGTAGCTTGTCTAGATGTCTGTAATGCCTGAGTGCTGGACTGAATTGTATACTAACACTACTGTCAACTTATCTTATAATGATTTGATTTAATAAGTGAAGGTGAAATTGCTCCACTGTGACAAGAAAAAAGAGAGAAGTAAAATACAGAAAAATGAGATATGGATGTTATCACCACTTCAAAATGTAAACATTAATTTTGCAGTCTTGTCTGTATTAAGCTACACTCTTACAGCTGGTGATGAAAGCATGTCCTCACATGCAGCCTACTTCTCTGAGTCACACACACACACATTAACACACGTGGTGAAAGTGTAACTATGCCATGAACATACTGCAACCAGTTTTAAATCCTACACATCAAGTTCAAATACTGAAACCCTGCAGTCACAAAGTCCGTTAAGTTGTGACAGTGATTTAAACTACAGCTGTGACCTTGCAGCCATTTGATTTAGAATCAGTCAGTGCATCTCATTTTCTCTCTGCAACGTTTGTCTCTGAAGGATGTGGTCGCTTGTCAGTTGCAGAGATGTCACCTCACACCTCACGATCAGATTATCTTTATGACGCATACATGTAACTGATTACTTATAAAGAAAGACAGAAAAAAGGAGCTCCCCTGTCTTTGCTGTCTAAACCTGCCCGCATTCCTCCTCACGCCCGGTGTTGCAACGTATCCTGTGACCCGTGGGATTCTGTGACCTGAACTGGAATTCCATACAGCCATCATGGCTAACATTGCGTTAATAAGTGACCACATTGTATCAACATAGGGTCACCAATTTTGAGAGCTGTCAAAGCATACAGTGGCGGCCACTTTGCTAACACTTCACCTGCCAATGTTTGACCAACCAATCAGCCTTTTTTTCCAACGGGGACCCCGTAGCGCCAGATAATCCGACATTTGACAGATTCCGTCGCACCGCTTCGGTTTAATTAAACGACGGTATGCGAAAAAGTTGGTCGGGGGTGATTATATCAGTCAGAATTGGTTGTTAGGCAGTGACAACGTTTGTAATTGACTTAGAAAACGCGTAGACTTTGTGTTAACTGTGCTGCAGTAAGTTAACGTACGTTTTAAGTCTGACAAAGTGTAAAGAATAAGCTAACGTTAGCGCCAACGGTTACGGTTGAACGCTACAGTTCGTTTCCCCATATATGAGAGAAGAAGAAGAAGAAGAGGGGGTCTGTTTGTGGTATTTGGGGAACTCTTTGCAAACTCCCCAAAAAACCCTAACTCTTGTGACAAACCCTCGATTAAAAATAACAATAAGAGCAGTCTCACCTCGTCCTGCAAACTTGGCGCTGGCTGTTTATCTCCGCAGCACGACGAAAGTTGGTCTTTTCTCTTCCTCTCGTTTTTTCGCTCTGTGATTCCGTCGATTGAGGAAGTGTGGCGCGCGCTCGCGGTGGCTTTCTCGGCAAGCTGTGACGTTTACCTGCTGCACACACACACACATATGCACACACACACACACACACACGCACACACACGCACACACACACAGTGGCCTGAATGCCCTAGTAGTTTCAGTACACCCAGTTGCCCTATTTTGCATGAAGGTCCTGTCAGTTATTACATCTCCACTTGAGTTGGAACATTCACTTGTTTTTCACACATTAATATGTCTCAACCACCCATTTTCCATTTTAAGCTCCTCTGGCTGATTAACATCATGATGTGTGTGTTCATTGCTGCAGACCTGTTGATCACCTGAGCTGAGAAAACTTGCCCAGGCAACTATAACTGTAGATAAAGATCTGCATTGCTGGTGAGTGTGCCCTAGATTACTGTAGCATAGCCTAGTATGTGGGGGAAGAGATGTTTTTTTTTTCCACTTAAAGTGTTTGTGTGGCAGGGGGTGGGGTCACGTGGCTGGTTTACTGTAGGCTGCGGGGGTAGTTTTGAGGTTTGAGCGAGGTTTTTTAGCCGGTGAGGAGGTGGCAGATTTGGCTCCTGCAGCCAAAGGATCTTTTCTTGTTCTAAACTAACACAGCAGCACTCCAAATTATCCACATCCTTTATTTATTTCATGCCTGCACCCACCCCCTCACAAACACACATACACACACACACACACGCCCTACACACATATCCAAATATATGTTTGCACAAATGAGCAAGGGCAGGCTATTCCCATCGGATGACACTAATAAAAAATTGGCTCAAGTGAACAAACATAAATGAGGAACGTGGCAGATTGATTCTTGCAGAGTGAGTCATGATTAAATGTGAAAGTGCGGTTTAAAAGTATGAGACTGTATGTGCTGCTATAGTGCAAAGTGAATGTAAAGTGAACCCTGCCAGGGACAGGCTGACCGGGCACAGGTGTGCCAGTGTTCCCCTCTCTTCTCCGAGCACTTACATAACAGGCAAATTGTGAGTCATGGCAGACACAGGACGTCTGCAGTGAAGACTAGGTGTGTGTGCACTGAAAACCTTTACTGCCTGCCTGACTGCTCTTCTCTGACTCTGACAGATGTACATTCAAAGCTCCAGGAACACCCTCCTGTTTCTCTTCTTGCAAACATACACAACCACACATACCAACTGTCATGGTCCACCCGTGGGATGTATAGGCTGTTAAACAGGCGGATGTTAAATTTAGCACACAGAGCCCGATGATGAAGATCCACAAAGAAACTCCCCTTGCATGGAGTGTATCCATATGGCTGTACGACTCAGCTGGGCACAGACGGGAGAATGTTCCTGCACTTATAGCTTAGTTTGCTATTATAGTGTGTTAGTACACAAATAGGTTGTGATTTTATAAGGGTCGCTGCCACCCCAAGAGGTCCAACAATATATATTTAGTTGTCACAAGATGATTTTTTATTAATAGTGAATATTATTACATCCTCTAGGCAACTAAAAATCAATCTAGAGGGAAAAAATGGCTACCAATTCTGCCAACACTAATTTCAGAACCTGTAATTAAGGGTCACAAATATATATATGTCTATTTTAGCTTTTTTCATTGTTGGCAAGGCATACTGAATACAGTATGTCTGTTAAATATGGGAACAGCTATCCTGGCTCTGTCCAAAGATAAGAAAATCCACCCACCATCAGCACAAAATGCTCATCAATGAAGAAGCTACACATCAACAGTTTAATACATACAAAACATATAGTGTAAAACTATAGACTGTGTAAAATAATGGACAAAGCCACTGTGACGTCACCCATTAGTTTGTTGGCTCCCCTTTTGGAGCCTTGAGTCTGGCATTTTGGCTGTTGCCATTTTGGATTTTTGGAGCCAGAGGTGACCATATGGGGATAATATGGTAAAGCTAACCCTGATACTAGGTGCTGAATTGCTAAGCATGGTTCATTTACCGCTATGAATAATTGTAATGATTTAATGCTAACTTTTGCTTGCAAAAACATACTTAAAGCCATTAAAACAAAATGTACTGGAAAAATGAAACACCCTACTCCTTCGAGGGCCTTAGTACAACCAAACCTTGACCACCAACCTTTTTAGGAGACCAAAATGTGACAATTAACTTTAATGAACTGAAAACAGACTGAAATTCCGAGAGCTATAGCTACACCTATACTCTGTTAAACTGGGGTTACACCATGGTCACATTACCCAACCAACCATGGTAGTGACTTGTGAACACAAGGTACCTACTTGTTCGTCATGAACAAGGAAATTAGCAAAAGGGACCAAAATCGTTTTTTGTACCAGGTGTAAACATGTTTCTATTTCTGCTGTGAAGCTGATCATTCGGCAGACATCTGACGCCAAAAGCCACCTTTGGCGGCGGAATAATATGCAGCCGGGCAGCATCAGTATGTGACACAGCCGAGCAGTGTCAGTATGTAATGCAGCTGGAAATAACCTTTTGCAGTGTAATGATATGAATATGATGGACGGCACCTGTAGTGGCAGTATAATACACGGACGGATGGCGTCAGTTCATAATTTGGCCGGACAGCATCTGTTGTGGCTGTATGGTTTGTGGTGGATTCGTCCAATAAACCCTGGACTTTCACACGGGAGGCTGGTGTTCACTTCCCGTATCAGTGTAGACCCAAACCATGATGTTTTTTCCTTAACATAACCATGTGCTTTTGTTGATGTTCCAATGTTGGTAGCTGTGTCCTGGAACATCAGCAGCAAATGCAGAGGGATACCTAGCACGTAATATATAGACGAGAAAGGCCACTGACACAGTAGCGATATGCAACGACTTGGAATGAGAACTTGTGGCACTGACACACTTCTGGAGCCAGCCTCAAGTGGCCATTTGAGGAAATGCCGTTTTTGACACTTCTGCATTGGCCTCGTTTTCAGCCCCCCTGCTTTTGTAAAACCCCAGGTTCTTTGTTTTACGGGTGTTGTATGCTGGACTATTTCTTAGCTGGGAGCAGGGACTTCCTGGGGTCTTCTCTGGTTGCTTAGCAACTGGTCCCAGCCAAGGAATAGTCCGGTACATGAAACACAACTGGTTAAATGAAACATAACATATTGATAAATGAGCTTTAGAAGCCATAATAGGTTGTTTTTTGCTGCCTTTGGACAGAGCCATGCGAGCTGTTTCACCCTGTTTCCAGTCTTTATGCTGACTCAGTGTTGCCACAAGCTCCATATTGAAGCGACAGATATGGGAGTGGTAGCCCATCAATCTTCTCTTC
The DNA here is from genome assembly GCF_041903045.1 of Epinephelus lanceolatus. Lineage (NCBI taxonomy): Eukaryota > Metazoa > Chordata > Actinopteri > Perciformes > Serranidae > Epinephelus > Epinephelus lanceolatus. The sequence continues at coordinate 24,781,514 of NC_135734.1, read as the reverse complement.
TAGTTCTCAGCAAAAAAAGAAATGAAAAAGTTTTTTTTTTTTTTACTACAATGTCGAACTATCCTTTAAATATAAAAGAAAAAGACAGACAATTCCCTGAGTGTCTTATTCTTGCGGTTCAAAGACTCTGGACAGATTTTACATCCCTCAGTGACAGCTGCCGGCTTTGCGGACACGTGTTTTCCTCTCCCTGCAGATAGCTGTCAATGACAGAATGGTCGCAAGAGAATGGAAAGCACGATGCAAGCTCCATGTTTAGGCAACAGGGATAACAAATGTTCAGTCGTAGGTGCAGAGTGTGCTGAAGGCTGTGTGTTTCTCTCTGTTTGTCCTGTTGAGGGAGAGTGGGCTATTTAAAGCTTTAGGGGAGGTGGAATAGGTGTAACATTGACTTGGCAGTGTAGGCTGCAGAGAGTTTGCAAAGTGGGACATAAGAGTGTGTCCCTCTCTTCTTACAGCCTGTACACATCTTTTTGTTCTCTTCCTCCCCCCCTCTCTGAAGGGCGCCGAGAGACACAAGACAAGGTGCAAACCCAGAAATGTCAAGCCAATGTCAAATGGACACAGCTATTTTCCCCAATGTCCTATTTCTCAGTCTTTTTTTTATTTAAATCTACGAGTATTACGTAATAAAGTCTTTTCTTTACCCCTGAGGATCTGCCACCCACACAACAAAGATGAGAAGGCATGCTGTTGTAACTCACGACATCAACACAAACACTGCACTGGCTTCTCAGACTAAAACTGAAAATGGTCAGGAAGTTTGTCTTTTAAAACAACTCACAACACAACTCCATTGTTGGAGCATCAGGGGTAAGAAAAAAAGCCATAGATGGGGAAGTTCAGCTCAGAAAAATATATCAGCTTCTTTGACATTAGCTGTTGATGACTCCTGAGGCTGAGCACATATAACAGAGCTGAATGTGTCCAACCTTATTGAGTAGGCTGTGTGTGTATGATTGATTATTTGCTTCTCTCTGCATTGCTCCTGCCCGCAGCGATATGGAAGTAAGCTTGGATTATTACACTGTTGCTGCCCCACTGTAAAAAGTGTTTTCCACCATCAGCCTCACAGCAGGCTTTCATCACTTGTTTTTATAATTAATTAGCACATAGGGGATCATTAAAAGTGCAACTGAACTTTCCAGTTTGTCTTGTTTACTCTGCAACCAGCTCAAGTTAACCATTTCCTGTTTCTTGCTGCTTTGCTGTGACCAGAGGAATCATAAGCAGAAGTGCTGTATGGTAAAAATACAAACACGTCAGCTCTGTTTTACATATAGAAGCAGTCAGAAAACACTTCTGTATTCACGTAAACTGGGGTTATTTTATCTTATTTGTTCTTGTGTCTTGGCAACCACTCAGTGTCAGTGTTGTATAAAGATGACATCAAGTACATTTTCCACTCAGCACTGAACCACAGCCAATTAAGAGAGGTTATTCCAGCAGATGGATTCAGTGAGAAGGAACAGGTGCAGGAAACGTGGGATGATACATACTTTTAAAAAAGCTGTCATTTGAAAGGAATTTGTGTATTGTGTCATAACAAGCCACAAAGGAACAAAAACACAACTAAGATTAAATAAAAGAACGATGCAACAGAGGAGGGAGAACACAGAAATGGGGCTAGAGAGGGAGAGCAGGGTGATGAATGATCCGTCCTCTATATAGGACGAGGTGTCTGCAACTTTTCAGGAGCCCCAGAAAGCAAACTTTCTGCCTAATATCATTCTAGGTCAGGCAGCCTCGGGGGGGGGGGGGGGGGGAAGCAGAGCAGGCCTGGCCTTTCTTTGGCCGCGCAGCACAGTGGTCTGCACATCACTCCGTCCCTGGTGTCTTCCCAAACAGCTCAAAATGTGATCTGAGGCGCCTGCCAGCTTGGTGTTTCATCAGATCAGGCCTCACATTGACTGCATGTCAGTGCAGACTCATATGGGGGAGGGGGCATAATGTTTCTATTTTCAATGTATGTACTGAGCTCCATCTGCAAGGACATGGTGACAGGAAGTCAATGTCAGCCTGTGGTAATTTAACGTTTAGTCCACCTGCCATCTAGAGGACATGAGGGGCATGGATGGATTATTGAACGAGCCCAATGGGCGCAGGTCTGGGGGCCAAAGTGTCAGGGGCCTCTTTGGTTTTCATATGCAAAATGTCACTCAAATTAACATGTGCCGACCAGGAAGACTCAAAATAACCACAAAGAGATGCAATGGAACTGCAAAGAGACACAAAACATCTATAAAAATGGGCAAAACAACCACAGAGACACAAAACGACCAAAGAAAAAGACACAAAATTACCTCAAAAAGACAGAAAATTAACACAGAAAACTACAAAATGGCTAAAAGAAGACATAAAATTACCTCAAAGAAACATAAAATATCAATGAAAATGGGCAAAACAACCAGAGACCCAAAATGACCTCAAAGAGACAGAAAATTAACACAGAGAATCACAAAAGGACCAAAAGAGGACTATAAAATTACCTCAAAGAAACACAAAATGACCTCAAAGAAACACAGAAAGGCCAAAAAACACAAACATTTCCATAAAGAGACACAAGATTAGCTCGGAAAGTCACAAAATTAACACAGAGAATCACAAAACAACCAAAAAAAGACATAAAATTACCCCAAAGAAACACAAAATTACCTCAAAGAGACACAAAATACCTATAGAACTGGGCAAAACAACCACAGAGACACAAAACAACCAAAGAAAAAGACACAAAATGACCTCAAAGAGACAGGAAATTAACACAGAATTACAAAACAGCCAAAAGAAGACATAAAATTACCCCAAAGAAACACAAAATTACCTCAAAGAGACAGAAAATTAACCCAGAGAACTACAAAATGACCAAAAGAAGACATAACAATTACCCCAAAGAGACATAACATGACCTCAAAGAGACACAGAAAGACCAAACACAAAAAAAATACCATGAAGAGACAAAATTTCCTCACAGAAATCGACTATAAACAGACGCAATCAATGAAAAAGAAGAAAAAGCACCAGAGTCTACATGTCTTGCCCCCGTGTCGGAGAGGTGGTGGGGCCTTTTGCATCAGGGCCCATGGTCTCACAATCCGCCCATGATGAGGAGGATGAAGAGAAAACACAGACACAGACAGTTTCCATTGTTAACGCCTCCTTTACTGTTTTAATATAATAGTGTTAGAAATTCAAATGTAATAAATCCTCAGCTACAGTACAAAGACACTGATAATGTAGATCAGTGATATCAGTGATTCATGGTTCAGTCCAGGGCAGCAACACCTGTGCACAACTGGATGTGGAGTCTTTATATATTTACATTACACTTGTTTTAGGTATTTCAAACAATAATGACATAACTGGCAACATTTTTTAAAAAGTATGTTTAGTAAATCAAGTAAGTGAAGTACAGTAGTTGAAGCTTTCGGCCTCTGTGATGCAGGTACACTCATATTTCCTCTTCAGGTTCATTCCTTTTTATGTCAGTGCAAAAGAAGCATATACACGTTTTATAATCACTGGCAGAACCATCTCCAACAGTACAGTGCATGGCATGGCTACAGACACATCTATACATATAACATTATGCATTCTTTGATACAGCCTGTGCTTCAGGGTGTTAGTCATAGAGATGCACTTAATCCAGTGGAGGAACATATGTTGAAATGAAGGCATAACTAATTTCCCGAAGATCAGGCCATTCCAAATTTGGGCATTTTTGAGTGAGGTTGAAATGTGCTACCAATTTTCCAGCCTCCCTGGAAACAACAGTAAAATGACTGTTTGGTGGCATCTAGCGGTGAGGACTGCAAATTGTGACCAGCTGAAACTTCTTCTATGTGCTCAGTGTGAACTTCGGTTAGGATTCCTTCAGTGTTCATTGATCAGGAAGTTTATATTGGGAGCCAAATTATCCGCAGAGGTCTCTTCCTCTCCCAAACAAACACAACACCTGATTTAAACCAGTAAAAACACTGATTAAAGCAGTTTCATGTTACAAATCAGTGTTTCTCCAATGCTGTTTGGCTCGTCACAGACAGGCCACTAGCCCAGCACTTGCTAATGTGTGCTCGCCTTTTTTCTCAGATAACTTAATTTGTGTTCACTTCATTTCTGATCCAGATGTTCAGGAGGTTTTAATCGGGAGCAGTGCTGTTTGACTACAGTGGCCAATGAGAAAAAGCAAATGGCCCCATCTAGAGTCAGTGTTTGGTTTGTCCGTTCTGGGCTACTGTAGAAACATGGCTGTGAAACATGGTGGACTCTGTGGATGAGGACCAGCTCCTTATGTAGATATAAATGGCTCATTCTAAGGTAACGAAAACACAACAATTATTATTTTCAGGTGACACTAAAGAAAACACTTACTATATTCCATTTCTGACAATATAGCCCCCTAAATCATACAGACTGGACCTTTGATGCGTACGTTTGTTCAGCTATTGAAATAATTTCTTTAGGTTGTTTATAAAATATTTTATACATTGAAAAAAATACTTGAAATCTTCCCCATGATTTGGAGGAATGTTGCTGATCAGCTGCTGGGGGAAATACAGGTCACATCAATGTAATGTTCCACACTGGCAAGTATTTGGGCCAACGCTTCTCGTGGCTCTCAGCATCACACCTGCGGTAACAGCAGGCCGGGACACTGGAGGTTGACTAAGTAGGTAATCGTGTCCCCTCTAAAAGAACAGGATGTCGTCTTTTATTCAGTCCACGTTACAACTTGCACACATAATCAAATATCGTTATCTTCCCCCTTTTGGTTTCACAGTCTGTTTGTAGCAGGAGAGAGGCAGCAGTCTTCTATTTTCGGCAGTAGCTGATCCTATAAAACTGTGGCTTCCTCCATGGCGTTTACCCACCTGTATGAAGAGAGGATTTTACATTAGGAGACAAACAGCACGAACTGCAGTTGTGCTAAAAGAGCCATTTCAGTCTGCTTCATCTAAATACTTCCAATTCTGGACCTGTCAGCATGATGTATAGCGGCATTATGAACTGAGCTAATTTTTTAGCGTTCTCCTGGATATGAAAAATTAAAGTATACTGCCCTGGAGGAGTAAGTAGCTTTCCTGTTTCTGTAAACTCAACACATTGCTGTTGTGCAGAGAAAACACTGAAACTCCTAATTTGGTGTTGCTCATGTTTCCACTACTGACCACTCAAGTCAAAGATCACATGGTCGTCTATGGGTCAGGGAAAACTATCCAATCTGGGGCTGATAAAACCTCGTGGGACCCACTGAGTAATGTTAAAGTTAAAAACATGATTGTTTTTCTAAGCTTTTTTTCCCCTAGATAGCAGCTTTTCAGTAGCAGCCCTTTGAGTCACTAGACTGATATCTTTACGCTCTAAACATTGTGGAAATTTGCCATCAGGAAGCCGTGCCTCTCACCTCTGGGCTGTGAAGTTGTCCTCAGCTTTAAAGGAGTAATACAAAGTGTTTTTGTGGTAAAGCTGGAAGATGTTGGCCTCCTCCTCTCCCCCCTGCTGCTCAGGTAGCTTCACGGTAAAACCCAGCAGAGGTAAACTCTCTGACGCTACTTTCTCCTGCAGACAGAGGATTCGTTAGAAGAACAGAAATGACTGTAAGATACAGCCATTTTACTAATGCTGGTTGTAGACCTCACTGTGTAGAGTGTGTGAGTGTGAAGATGTGCTGTTCAGGTTAAAGGGGAGTGCATGTTTCCCCTCACCTCTTGGGCTCGGTAGGTGTAAAGCACCTTGTCTCTTAGGAGGAACCACAGTCTCTTCCAGTTCCTCTTGCTCTTCTTGCTGCGCTGCAGAGTGCCACTGATGGAGCCTTCCTCTGACACTGTCACCTGAAAACAACAGGAGCAGGAGAAGACTGATAACTATCAGGGTTAACCTAAGACATGGCGTCCACATCATCAACTATTCAGTAATCTATGCAGTGCACACGGCCCTCTGATGTGGCAGGCCTACCTGGTTGAAGGAGAGAGTGCCTTTCCGGTGTCTCCAGATGTTGGGAGGATGAATGTTTTGGAACACGGCAGACAGAGGACGACTGGAGCGGTTTGGACGAGGGCTACTCTTAGCTGACAGTGCAGACACATCTCCCCCTGCAGAAATATGCAAATGCTTTTAAACCACAGCAGAGAGCTGGGACAGGATGTTAACAACTTCACTAAGAAACTAAGTAACATGGCAGGTTAATTGTGCAACTCTGGGGCCTGAACATTACCAAAGCAGAGGCAACATCCCTATTTGCTGAATCATAATGAGGATACGCATGAGTGACTTTTTTCCACAAATGTGAAATATGTTATTGGAGAAAATAACATTTTTTTAAAGATATTCTTTAGGGCATTTATGCCTTTAATGGACAGGAAAGCTCAAGAGTGAAAGGGGGAGAGAGAGAGAGGGGATGACATGCAGCAAAGGGCCACAGGCTGGAACCGAACCCGCGCCGCTGCGGCAACAGCCTTGTACATCCACTAATCCACTGATATCCCGAGAAAATAAAAAAATTTATGTGAGGAAAATAAAGGGAAAGTTCTCCATACAAATGAACAGCTTCAGCTTTCACGTTTTCACTGTGTCCTCGTCTATCAGTCTATGACCCCTCTCTAAATTTGGGGGGTTTTATGGGTCCATGAACGCAGTGCAGGCAGAAAACTTGGATAATTGATCAGTAGAGCCAATCAGAGCTCATCAGATCCATGGATAAGAGGAGCAGCTGTTTTTGAGTGAACGCACACCACAGATAGATGATTCTGTGGGAAACACCAGTACATTGTCGACACATGAAATCATTGCCAATGATTAGACGTTGCAACCACATGCTACTTAACAAACATGAGCCCAATCTTCCTGATGAGGGAGCTATGATAAAAGGTTCTTTGAAAAGTCACTCCTACACCATAAGTCCAGTTTACATGAAACCTGGTACAGACATCAATCTATATGCACTCTACAAATTTGCCTTAAGAACCATTAAAGTCCTCCTGACTAGATTTTTACATCACTTTGTAAATTATTTTTTGACATTGCCTCCTAAACTGTGGGTCCGATTTCTACCAAATTCTTTGTGGATCACTGTTGGACAAAGCTGATCAACGGGTATCAAAAGCTTATCGATATCTCACTGCGTTTTGGAGATACTGACCAATGAACTTTCAAAGGGGTGTGGCTCAGCACATAAATAGACCTAACTCCACAACTGTTGGGCCAATCATTTGCAGTATAAGTCCACATTAGTACCTGAAACATACCCTGAAAGTTTAATTCAAATCAACCACCAGGGGGCGCTACAAATGCAAAAAAAAAAAAATAAATAAAAAATGTGTGTGTGGCTACGTACTAATCAGACTATAAATCAGCAATTGTTCATCCAATCATTACAAAACTTGCTGGATATGTTTAGTAAGAATGTTAAAAAATGTGCATGAAAATACTTTGTGTGTCTGGTGCAAATTCGGCCACAATTCAATGACAGTTTGCCCACACATTACCAACCTTGGTGGATATTTTTCATCAAGCTGTTGGAACATGTTCCCAAAATGTTTTCACAACTGACCAACAGGGGGTGATGCCGTTGCCAAAGATGACCGTGGCCCGACACACATGAACAAAAATGAATGAGCGTCTGACTGATCATCATAAAACCTGTTAGTTATCTTTAACGTAGGTGTCATAAATGGTCAAAGGTCTTGATCCCTCGCAGCTTTCAACCTCAAATGGTCTACGTTGGTTTGAACCACGGAATGGCTGCTTGCAGCTATATTTTCACTTGGGGTTGTTTAGGACATTTTACATGACCTTCATCCCATACCCAGTGTGTCTTAAACCAAATTCAGATAAGTATAATGGTGCAGATGGCACTGATATATACCTTTCTAAATCTGCCACTTCCTTTCTTTTAAGATTATATTTCCTGTAAAATAAACTTGTTTTATCTAAGTCTGCCAGCTCTGTCTGATTTCAGTTCACTGTAAGTGGAGCACTCTTCCTGTATTTAACTTAGTGTGACACTGCATGACTCCCAGTGGTAATGATTATGATGTGATGTAATAAATTAACTAGTCAGGAGTAAACATATTGCTCCCACTGGTTACAATAAGAATAGCAACACTAAAATGTGTGGGCTGACACGGCAGACTGATTGATTGATGAATCCTAAAAATTTATGTAAGCAGAGTGTCCCCACCTCTCTTCTTTAGCTCGCTGTAACAGTGATCACACACTTTGGCCATGCGGTCTTTCATGTATTTCAGTGGGTATCTGTTCCTGGAGCAGCTTCGACACACAATCTGTGTCAAACAACATAAATAAACCACAGGCACATTAAAAAGGACACACATATTTAGCACACGACACACAACATACTTTAAAGTATGACGGAGCACTGTGTTTTATTTGCGTGTGACTCACTCTTCCGCAGCCGTGGCAGTGGTGTCTTCGGAGAGTGAGGCTGAAATCTGAGGTGCAGTTCATGCACATCATCACTTGTGAGACTGGAACAAGTGTGGGAGCTTTCTCTCCCAGAGTCAGCCGCAGACGATCCCTGGCCTGGAACAAACGCACAGACACAGAAAAACAGACTAAAACACATCGTGGAGATTGATGACGGTTACTAATAACATCAGTCTCGTTCTGTTTGAGTGAGGATAAGCATGACAGAGTATAAAATTTTAAACTTAATAGATGGAATTCAGAGAAGCAGAGGTTGCTCACCTCTCCTGGGCAGCCGTTGAATGCTACAGCTCCTCTGGCATGTTCAGTCACAGTGCGGCTCAGAGTGTAAAACCAGTCTTCTCTTTCGATAAAAGAACTGCAAACATACACATAGAATCACTACACTATGCAATAAATACTAAAACACCATCTTTTACTAGTAAGTTTTGACATTTTAATCACTGCTGTTATTAGATATGAACTATTATTCAAAGAGGACACAGCACAGTGACCCACCTCGCAGACAAAGTGATGGAGATGTCTGCTCCTTCAATCCGCAGTGCATTCTGGACATTTTCTATGATGGGTTTACTGACCTGGGAAATCAGTGACATCATAAATCAAAGACCAGGAAGTAAAACTTTTCAATCTGACAGTTAAGGAACAGCATAGTGTCCATTGTCACATTCTCTGTTAAAGCTGGAGTGCAGGAATTTTGTCTCCCCCCTCTGGCAGTGAGAGCAACTACACAAACACTGCTTATGACATGTATCTGCAGGTGAGCTCACAGCATCTCCCCCAGGACCCAGGAGGAGCGCTCTCCTCAGGTCTTCCCGTGCTAATGTTTTGACTTTGAGCTTTTCTCTGAACGCCAAGTCTGTTTATTTTTATCAGGAACATCCACTCCAGAAATTTTTCTTGGATGCTTCTTTGTATTTTCAGCCATACTCTTAGCGGCGGGGCCCTCCACCCTTCCTGCCCCATTTATCTCTGGCTGGTTGGTGTAAAACTCATTGCCTCTGGTAACCAGTGCATTAAAGTCACCACAGACACTGCAACTTTGGTATACTGCAAAATAAAGAGAGCTTTTCTGGTGGTGATAGGTTTAATCTGCATGTTTGAACTCGTTTGAGTTTTAATGTAACAGACGTTCATTTATGTGTAAAATTCCCGCACTCCAGCATTAACTGCAAACAGGTGAATAAATCAGTTAAAAATCCATATATGTATAATATTCAATACTTTCATGGCTGTGGTTTTTACATGTTACTGCCACCTTAAATTGCATATCAACTCCTGGGGGATTTTGCAGAGATAATTAGAAATAAAAGAGATTTAGTAAATTACAGGGATATGTCACCCGCCAAATAAACATTTGTATTTCAATAACTCACCCCACGTTATGTGGAATTCATGAGGATCCAAAACATAGAGAAAATTCTTGATGAATTAAAGTCATAGGGGATCAAGTTTGACAAAAGTAAAACTATATCAAAACATCCATTTATAAACTCTAACACAACTGGTGCAGTGTAATCCAAGTCTCATTTATCCAGTTGTATGCTCAGTACCCAAACAGACAGCAATTTCTGGGAACTTAACTAAATGTGAAGCTCTTCTATGCTCTCTTCAAAGCCAGACTCTATTGACAAAAACAGTAATTGTACTTCGCTGAACACAGGAGCTGCTGGTCTACCGCTGCCTTGATCGGTAGTTTGTGTTATTGTGTGACTTTGCTGATTTCTAACGAACCCTAAGCTACTAAATAACCCCAGGGCAGCGGTAAACCAGCAACTCATGTGATCAGTTAAGTAAAATAACTGTAGTTGTCTGAAAAGCACTGAGCATATGACTGGATAAATGAGACTTGGCTTATACTGCACGAGTTGTGTGAGTGTGTGTAAACGGATGGTTTAATGGAGTTTTTAAATGTGGACCCCTTTTACTTCAATTCATCAAGAATTTTCTCCATTTTTGGATTCTTTGGTCACAGCAGGCGCGTGATGCAGTTTTCTTCATGAATTTAGCATAATATGGGGTGAGTATTGGACATACAAATAGTAATTTGGGGAGAGAAGTATTCCTTGAGTGAAAGACTGACCTTCAGGCCGGTGAGTGGCAGAGTATTCTTCAGTCTGTATTTCCCGTCTTGCTGAGGGTAGGTGTACAGCAGCACGTCATTCATCTGACAACAGACAGACATAATGCTCATACTTCACAGTGAAACTGCAGAACAGACAAGTAACTGCAGATCAGAGGAGGTAAAGTAGTCAAAACAGTCAGCTGCACAGACCCCATCATTCATGTATGTGCAACAATTCACCAGTAGGTGGCACACTAGTACAAAACTTTACCGCTTTGAGCTGATTGACTTGATGGCTAAAACTTCGCACCAAACTGTGTGTATCTCTCCTCTTATTTTTGCTATCAAATTTAAACTCCTTATAGAAATGTACTTTGTGTTACTTCACTTGGATGTTCTGTGCAGAGTGATGCACGTGCAGAGTTGAACACTAGAAGACTGTCTTTCTCTGTGTGTGGGATCCATAAATTTAAAACCCCTACCCTGATTTTTTATGATCATACATGAATGAGATATATCTGTAAATAGATAACAAAGTAGTTCACATCAAACTGGATCATTAACCTCTGTATCATTTTTCCAGTGTGTGTTTGAGTACTGACTGCAGACTTGTTTTATTATGCTGCTTTATTGTGCCAACATTAATAATAGCTGATGACACGTGATCGGCGTCTGGGTGGATAAACTGGCAGGATAAAAGTTACACAGCGATGATTACCAACATTTCTCCAGAAGAGACGTTTACAAGCTTTTTTAGTGTCAAGCCCAGACCACAAATTTTAAAAACACCATGGGAGGGAAATGCAATGCGCTTTGATGATGCTCTATGGATAATTTGCGAAGGCGTTTAATTTTCTAATCTCTCTTGATTATAACATTAAAGGGCTTTCTCCCTCTATGTTATCATTTTTCCAAACTGAATGTCTGGTGCTGTCTGGTGTTTCCCTCTTTGAATCACTCTTTTTTAAATTGTCTCTGTCATGACATACATGACATGTAAAATAGAGCTGCCAACAATTAATTGATAAGTTGTCATCTATTAAATTAACTGCCAACCTATTTGCTAATCGATTAATGGGTTTGCGTAATTTTTTTAGGATAAGAAATGCCAACATTTTCTGATTCCAGCCTCTTAAATGTTAACATTTTCTGGTTTCTTTACTCCTCTATGACAGTTATCTGAGTATCTTTGGGTTGTAGACAAAAAAAGACCTTTGAGGACGTCATTTTGGGCTTTAGGAAACACTAAGGGACATTTTCTCCATTTTCCTCCCTCTACATCCCTGTTTAGTTTAGCATGATCTTAGTCAGCCGAACGCTCTGTCTACAGTTGATAACTTTAATGAAAATAACTACCTAATAAAATATTCCGTGGAAAAAAATCCAAAAAAAATCTAATGGCATTCACTAGAATTGAACCAGTGCACAAAAAACAACCAATCAGAGCTGAGGAGTCTCTAACGCAGCCATCAATCCTGTCAGTCTCAGCTCATGAACTGCGGTCAAACTGTCAAACGAGGCAGCACTGATCAAATATGAATCATGATTCTGTTACTGCATTGCCTATTTCTCACCTAACATGTTGATGAAATAAAAACACATTTTAGTGTACTGTTTAGCTGTAAAATGAGAAAGTTTGTGACCATGTTGGAAGTAGTCGACCTAAGTGCCAAGCACTGTCCACCGGCTTTCTCATTTTACAGCTCAACAGTACACTAAAATATGTTTCTGAAAACATTTGAGGCAAGAAATAGGCAATGCAGTAACAGAGTCTTGATCCATATTTGATCAGCGCTGCCTGGTTTGACCGTTTGCTTTAGAAACTCCACAGCTCTGATAAGTTGTTTTCAATCTTGTGCGGTAAGGCCATTAGAAGCATAGGCAGAGATGATCTGTCCCATCTAATGCTGTGTGAATATAGTATATGTGTATAAGATCACAAGAAATTAATTCAAATAAAGTATGAAGATGCTAGAATAAAACCATTTCCTGTCATTGTGTTGGCATAATAATTTATATAAAAGTTTCCAACTGTTGCTTTAAAGGTGCTGAGGGCACACCAAACTAATGTTTAACAGACAGCATTAAAGTTATAGAGGTTTGCAGGTGCACATGGATGGAGAGCTGGTGTTGACCTTCCCTGTGCTGTCAGTAAAGAACTGGCTCAGGAAGTCAGCATTCAGAAACATCCTGCCAGGAAACCTGCTCTTAATAGCTCAGTCTGGACACAGAAACACTGCAGACAGAAAATGCATGACTCTACATTTTACACAAAGATGCCTTAAGAAGTAGTTACATGATGAAGCAAAAATAAAGGTTATTAATATGACCACTGGAACATGTGTCAATTAACTTAAAAACCGCAAACAGGAAGCAGCGTTTACCAGAAACAGATGGCGGGGCTGTCGACTCTTCCTGCTGACCTTCATCAGGGTGCCCTCCTTCACAAAGACCTGATACATAAAAGCATATTCACAGGATCAAATCAAGCTAAACACTTCACAGATCATCTGATCATGACACCCAGAGGGCATCTGCAATAATTAATGTTGTTTTAAAAGCGGGCCGGCTGGGGATTCCCAGCTGAATGATTGTGTAAAGGGCAACACAGGGGTGGTGCAGAGCAGACAGGGTGGGTTGGTAAAGAAACAATGCTGTTATCAGAGTCGTACCCTGCCAGGCTGCAACAGGTCCCGCTGGCCACGAACACTGTACTCTATGTTGACCAGACGCAACAAGTTCTCCTGAGACACAAAGAGAGATAAGAGCAGAAAGACGGGGAGAGAAAATGAGACGAGAAATGATGAAAGAGTCTATTACCAGTAATTTTCCTGTAAAACCCAAACTATTTTCTTTTGTTTGGCTATTTTCATGACTCCCTTTGTTTTTGCACATAGTCATCTCTTTACAATGAGCCGCATTATTCAGAAATGACATTGTTTGTCAGCTCTAACTAGAACTACTGTGGCCATCCAAAAACAAGAGCCTTTCTCTGAGTCTGTACAGCAGTGCTTTGCGTTAAATACGACATCAGCATACTAACATGCTCACAATGACAGTACTAAAATGAATTTGCATAAACAGATAATTCTATTTTTTATTTACTTCTCTAAATCGTGTGTGTGTGTGTGTGTGTGTGTGTTTGTGTGTGTGTGTACACGTGCAAGCCAGTCAAACTAGTGTTGGTTGTTTTGACATCTCAAAGCTTTTATTGTGCAATCAATACATTAATCAAACTGGTGGTTTGTTCATTCATTAAGAGCGTCTTTTATCTGTTTTTGAAAATGAACTCTTCAAATGTTGATGTTTATCTGGTCTAGTCATCTCAGCTGAACGTGCTGGCATGCCAACATTTGTTATTAGCACTAAGCACAAAGCAGAGCTGTGGCTGATGGGAATAATCTTATTAGTTTCATATGTTTCTAGTTATAAATCAAAAGCGTTGGACAACTGAATGTCATCTCATAAAATGGCACCATGTATGGTAGCCTCGGCCACCAGTGTGTGAATGGGTGAATGTGACGTGTAGTATAAAAGCACTTTGAGTGGTCAGAAGACTAGAAAGGTGCTTTACAAGTACAGTGCATTTACCATTTACTGCTCTATGCCTCAGTGGTGTGAAAGAAGACAAGGTTAAAAAAAAGAGTTAATAGATATCTTGATTCTTTTTTGTGCCAGAACTTGGTCTCCTGAAAGCAGAGTCCACCTAAAGTAAAAAGTATAATTTCTAGCAATATCATTTTGATATTGATCATTAGGATGAAAATGCTCTCATCTTTCTCCCTCTGTGTACATTCGGTCAAAGCTGTACTGCCAAAAGTGATGCTACATTTACTCTGGAAGTGGTTAACTTTACTTGTTGAGTAATTTGCTTAGGACCTACACTTTACATGGATGACTGGGCAGGGAAGATATCAAAGTCATAAGGAGTCCAGTTTTCATGAATTTACAAAATTAGAGACTTTGGCACTCGAGTTTTGGAGCTGTGGAGGAGCGAGGGGTGGATGTGACAGAGAGCCTGAGGACACTATCAGCAGACAACACCCTTAATTATGCATTTAGTTTAAACAGGTGAGTTATATGAAAAAAATCCCAGACACCAAACCATTTTTTGTACCAGGCTGTAAACATATTTTTTTCTGCTGTAAAGTCAGACATTTTAACCAAGCGGCAACCTCTAGGGCTGAAAAATGAAACCAGCACAGAAGTGCCCCAAACTGCAGTTCTTTGAATGGCCACTTGAGGCTGGCTCCAGAAACGAGTCAATCCCCATAGACCCTGAAGTAAAAATGCCTTAATTTACAGCAGAAATAAACATGTTTACAGCCCGGTACAAAAACTGGTTTTGGTCTTTAAAGCTAATGTCAACATTCATGACAACTGTGCGATAGGTGAATTTTTATATAAGTCACCTGTTTACATTTATTAAGACTTAAGGTTATGTGTATCTAAAGGGGGGGCCACTTGAGTGACAGGCTGTTTGCAAAAGCACCACCACAGTCCCACTCCAAAAAAAAATCAAGATGGCGATGGCCAAAATGCTGAACTCAAGGCTTCAAAACAGTAGACCACAAACCAAGAGCTGCCTCCATTATTTTATACAGTTTATGCTTTTCATATGGGTGTCTATTGGGATTGACTCACTGTTGGAGCCAGCCTCAAGGGGCTATGAGAGGAACTGCAGTTTTTGGCATTTCCATGTTGGCTTCATTTTCAGCCCAGGGGGTTCCCACTTTTGACCAAGGTTTAGACAACTTTGGGTTCAAAAGTCAAATGTATGTTTGGTTCAAGAGTTACACATGCCTACACATGACACTTACCCCATGTTTTAAGCTGTCATTTGCTTGATCTGCAATGTCAGACACAAAGGCCACAGCAGCTGCACAAGACAAACACAGTGAGAGGAATCAGGAAAGACACGACAAGTGAACAATCAACATTCATAACTCCATAATATTTTTTGTTCTTTGTCTCCATGTAGAAAGTCACCAAACATGAAACTCAGACTGAGTCAGGAGCCTGGACGTGTCTGGACTGGGGTGGCTCCCTTATCGGAGATAAGAGATAGTGTTGCTGCAACTGGCTGTCTCATGAATTACACATTACAGTCTTTACACAGAAGATAGCTGAAATGACTGCCTAGAGGGTTTCCACTACTAACAACAACAACAAAAAAATCTAAATTGGCTCTCTCATGGTCGTCTCTCCATGCCAAATGAGAGCAAATAAATTCCCTGTAAACACGGAGCCACATACACAGGCCAGTAAAACGCTCTCCTGTGAGTCACTTTCTCTGTCCACACTGAGTCTGCTGTTTGGACACAGTACCTTGGGTGTCTTCATATTCCTTGGAATCAGGGGAGAGGTTGTTCAGGTAATCTGAAAGAGCAGTGAGAGAAAATGAATCTCTCCTGAGAGTCGAGTACTAAACCACTAGGAGTAAAACGTATTTTCTGAATCAGATAAGATGCTAAATCTTGTCCTTGACTCACCAGTGAGGAGCATGCGGTACTGAGCCACACGCACGATGACCTGCAGCAGCTGATGTTTCAGTGACACCTCTTCCCCAGCTGGGCTCTGCTGCTGAGACAAGTAAAACAATACAAAGTCAAAATTTTCACTGCATTATTACTGCTCACTTGGGACAGATTTACTGCAGAAATCCACACGAACAACGTGTCAGACTACTTGAAGGGAAAGTTTGCCACCTTTTATATGGATGTCCAATCTGTGTTGATGGTACATGTAGTCGATTGAAACAATTAATTCCTCAGTGTGTGTTATACTGATTCAGAAAGAAATCTGTTGATCTTCTGGCATCCAGTGCCGCCATTTGATGTGACAGTGACATATTTGTAAGCAGGAAGAACTACAGGTTGGATTTTGCCTCCAGGTAGCCAGACTCCACTCAAAAAACAGATATCCCTTGTTGCAAACTAGCTATGTTTCCAACAGTGAAAATGGCATCCAGAGCGCAGAGGATGTTATGAACAAGAACACATTTTACAGTGTTTTGCCTGACTTGGATATTCAGCCGTATTTAATAGAGCCAGAGTATACAACTATAGAAATGCAGAGGAGAGAGGCCGAGGCTGCAACTATAGCCGGCAGGGACCCTCCTTAACCCGAGCTGTTGGGAGCAAACAGTGACTGGTGGTGCATTTGCTCAGATTACCCTCTGATGCCAACAGAAATTGAATCATTGTGCTGCAATGAATTTTAGTGTGGGCAGTTTTGTTGGATGCTGACACTGACGCCAACCCCGAGAGAGAGCATGTGTTTGTTACTATGCATAAAGATTCACTCCTCACTTGGACAATGGGATGCTTGAGACCTTCTTCTGGATCCCAAAGACCAAATATGACCACTGAGTGAATATTTTTTTAAGCTGTTTTGTTGAGCTGCCTCTTCGCAAAATGCTCTGTGTAATTTAAGATGGGCTTTTAATGTGAAAGGTTAAACATGGAAGGAGCGCAGGAGTCATGTGCTGCCATCTTGTTTCATGCTGGTTCAAACTACCTGCCTTTTTTTATTTATTTTTTTTTTACTTACAAAGGTAGAGACACAACTCATAAACCTCAGCTACACTATGCTTTTGTTGGCCCAGCTGAACATACTACAGGTGCTCCCCTACCCTACCTAAAATATGTTTACACCAGGCGCTGCAAAAATAAGGCCAGGAGAATCATTAAAGATCCCAGCTACATAGATAACTGCCTTTTCACCGTGTTGATGTCGGACAGAGGATGTGAGATACACCAGGCCAGCACTGAGAGCCTAAGGAAGAGCTTCTACGTCTCAGGCCACAAGGATCCTAATAGGTATGTGCCATATCATCACGTTCATGATAACACCGGTATAATTTTTAAAATATTTAAAATATATATATATATATATTGTGATACTTGCGATATTTAGACTTGTTGACACTGAGGTCATACTGTTACCCACGGCAACAACAAGCATGGCTAAAAGCGAAATTATTACAGACTCCGCAGTGGTTCCAAAAAGAGGAGCAGCTTCAGTAGTGTGGAATAAAGTGTGGCGTCCTGAATGTTTTATGAAAGGCAGTGGACTTCTCAGACTCTTTTAGCGAGTTACTACTCAGAGGGAACTCATTCAGTGGCAGTAAGGTGACAAATTTTTCCTCTAAACCAGTCAAGAGATCTCACCAAGTGCATAAAAAACTCTGGTAAAGAAAATAAAAGTTGCACAGAGAAGCAAATTACACAACAACACTGGACCTTTGAGCAGAACCACTCGTCTTATTTTAAGTGTGAAGAAGGGCCAATAACACAGACTGCAGGTCAGCACGGGGCCTCACAGGGTTACAGATATGTGTGTTTGTTTGGATGTGTGCATGTGAAAAGAAAGCAAGCCTGCATGTCTCTATGTATCAGTACCCTCTTTATAAATAATCACTTTATTAATAATTAGTTATCTCTCTCACACACACATGCGCGCACATAGTGATAATAACATCGTACCTAGAGCTTTAATTTTTTGGTCCTTGTGTTAAAAACAGCAACTGCATTTTAACTAGATAAATTCAAATGTATGGAAACTATTCTGTCAGCAGAATCCCATTTAATATCTTAAAATTACAAATTAATGATGACAGGCAAACAGAGGAAAGAGCTTACTGCGTGGACCTTTACACACAAAGTGCTTTGGAGAATCTCAGGACTTTTAAACGTGGGATGCTCTTAAATCAGACAGAGAAAACTGCCCAGCTCTGCAAAGACTTTGTGCCAAGTCTTCTCCTCCGTGGTCTATAAAGTGGAGGAAAATATTGAAAACTCCTTTGTCCATGGCTGTGTAATATTTGATTGTAAATTAAAAAGTGGATAGTGAACAGATGCTGCACTCTCCCTGCTGAACTGTCAGGCAACCTATCGTATATCCTGATTATTTTTATGTTTCATATTTTAAACTTATCAACTTAATAGCTTCTCGGGCTGACTGGTTTTAAAAACACTGCCTTGTGTCTGTTCATTTAATTGAAGCTAATTATAACGCCTCACTAAAGTGCATTGTTTGGATATGTTGGGAAATGCAACCTACATAAATTTTAAGATCCCTCTGTTTTTAAAGAGACGTTCGGCAGTTAATTGTTGTTCTGAGTGGCTCATACCAGACGAATTAGTTCTTAACATCTAAACATGCGGTCTAAATTTTTCCTTTGGGTGTCATGACAGTTTCTTTTAACAGCCGACAACACTGTGTAGCCGTTGCTTTAAATTAAATTACTACTTTTATTCGCTCAGCTGTTGGCCTTTTGCTTTAACCTTTTCAGGGTTTGCATCTTTTAGTCACAAGCTGGGCTTTCTTCTCTTTCTCTGGCACACACACACAGGCCAGTACCACACACTCAGCCATCGCCATCTTTGCTACCACAAAACACACACTTCATGCACGCTGGAATTCCAGTTTTTATTTACTGTAAACTATGAATTAAAGGCAACATAATGGAAAGAGGTCACATAAAGGGTCATAGCTAAAACCATCTGTGAAAGAATCCACCCAGAGCCCCCTATGAGAGCTTCTATGACGAACCCCTCTATGGTGTAGTTTCACCCAGAACCTTTGCACCTTCTAAGGATGCTATCAAGAACCCATAGAGGTGGTTCCACCGTGAACCCTTTTATATTCCAAGGGTTTCATATACAACCCCCCTACAGGGCTCCTAAAATAGTAATTGACTACAGTACCAATAGACCTCTTTCCCACTAATCACGGATTTAGTTTAACAGCTCAGCCTGGGGCCAAGAGCACCATGTCCAGCTGCCTCGGGCTTCATGAAGCCCCTAAAAGGCTTATGTGGTCCACGCAACCCAGAACACTCATCGCTGACAATCACTGTTTTACAGGGTGGAGATCTGGTGCAATCATTACTACTACAGCCATTACTATTTTAATTGTGTGGTGGGGCTGGGAACAGAAACTCAGTTTCAAATTAGAACCTAATATTATATGCCAAATACCAGATACCACTGAAGAAAGAGTTTTGGCAGACCGTGCAGTACTGTATGGCATGAAATGATGGTAAAGATATCAACTATGGCAGAACACAGGTAGAATGAATTGATTAAGGGATTCCAGATACATCTTCATTTAGACATACCGTCTGACACATGGGTGAACATTTGAATATTTGAGGGTGAGGATGTTTTAACACCCGAGCATTCAACAATCTTCAAAGAATTCTTTCTTCAAAAAAGTGTCCTTGGGATGAAATGAGCTCCATAAGTCTCACAAAGAACCCTTTCTTTAAAAATATAGAATGTCAGCCCTTCAGGAAGAACCATTTTAAGTGTATGACTTTGAGATGGTGTGGTTTTAAATGTTAGTTTTTCTGAACTGTACAATACAACATACATTGCATTGTATGTTTTGTGTCTAGAGTTAGAGAAGCACTGTGACTCTGACCTCAAACTGATGCACAATGGCTGCAAAGCCAGGTGAAGTTCTGCAGCTGTCCTCAAGCAGGTTCATACTTCGGTCGTAGTGACCGATGTAGGTGGTAAAAACCAAGAACTCTGCTTTTCTGGACAGGAAGACATCTGCAATCCTCTGGCTCTCCTCCCTGAAAGATGGAGAAACGGAGGTGAGAGTGTGGAAGGTATTTCGGTCTTGGTGATAGCATATGTGTTCACGCGTGTGCACATCTCACCAGTGTCGGATTCGATTCTCCAGCTCGGTGAGGATCCTGCGGTGCAGGGTGTAAACATCAGGCAGCTCATTGAGAATCTCTCGAAGCCTCTCTTCATCCAACACAGGTTCCCCCTCATCCCCAACCGCAGCCCCCACTGCTTCCCGAAAGTCCTGGCATGGGCAAATGTGAAGGAACAGTTATTTATATAGTTTGTGTTCAAAATTTCACTGAAGTCTGCATTTCTCCCCTGTTTTAACTTGTCTCCTTCTGCGAGAGTGTAACAAGATAATGTCTGACAGCAGGAGGGACATAAACTTAGTATCGCGGAATCTCATCATTGATAAGAAGACTGGAGCAGTGGGGGTCTAGATCATGAGTTTAATCCCAACACCAGAGGGATACATGTAGGAAATGAAGTAAGACGACAGCACTCGATCCTCCCTCATTATTACTACTGAGATGCCCCTTAGCAAGGCAGAAAAGCCCTAACTGCCCCAGGGGAGCTGCTCAGATACCAACAGTTCAGACTGTGTTTGTCATGTGCAACTTTTAGGTGTGAACTAGTAGGATGGATGTCACTTCTGGCCCAAAAAAGACAAGATGACAACAGTCAAAATGCCAAACTTGAGGCTTCAAAACTGGAGTCCACAAACCAATGGGTGACATCACGGTAGCTATGTCCATCATTTTTATAGTCTATAATTTTGTCTTGTCAGCCATGACAGCAGAGCACAAATCATGACCATGGAGTGAGTTAGGCAATGTCAAACATAATCACCTGACGTCAGCAGCTTGGTCATCATTAGGGGATGGTTAGAAATTTAAAAATCCGACCTATGTTAGAATTAATTATTGTTACATAAATACCAATAGCAGTGCTGTTTGTCCAGGAGCGTAGCAATATTTAAGTACTGACCAGTCAGGAATTGCTACCAAGTTTGGACCGATTCTCAATACCTATCCCTGTGAACGAGTGTCAAGCAAATGCTCCTGTAAATGAGCATTTGTGCTCAGTGGATCTACTCAGACAGACAACATAAACAGCATTTAATAAAAGTGAATTCATACAGAGCTCAAACTGTAGAAACGACTGTAATTCCCTACCATAGAGAACATATAGATACATTAATGAGAATGCTATTGCAAAATTGAATTTAAAAAGAATATAAATGCATCACTTACTTCCTGGAGGAGCTTGAGGGCTTTCACATGTCTGTGGACAGAGAAATAAAACACAGTCAAACAAGGATGTGAAGGGAACCTGTTTAGCTTTGATCAGCAGAGATGTTTGACAAGGGAAATTAGTTTACATGTAACTTACAATCTCTCTGTATCCACCAGCTCTTTGGCGATGTAAAAGGCTCTGGATCGGCCGTCGGGCTGTGGACAATCATATTATTTACTTGTAATAAGCCCAGGGTTAGGGAGAGCTGAAGCATTTTGGCACCAGTTCAACAAATATGGCTGGCTCCCTTCTAAACATCGCCTCTAAGGGGCAATCAAATTCTAAATAATGAGGACAGACCTGTGGTAGCCCATTAACCTCCATTAACCCACATTAAAATCCTGGCTTGTGAGGGCAATTTTGCAATTGCCCAAGGTGAAAAACAGTTCACTTTGTTTTATTTTGTACAGATTTTATTCTTCAAATAGGTCGTTATTTTTGCCATTTGGAAAAAAGTGACACAAAACAAATGAAATCAGTTAAATCAGTCCTTTGGTAAAAACAGACTGAACATAATCAGTTAATTAACAAACAATACATTTCATATGATGTCTGAAATTTCACAACAGCAATCTTATATTCTGTTGTATAAATATTTATTTCCACCTCTACACTATTTCAGCACACATTTTTCAGAACTAACCTGTCTGTCATAAATGCAGTCTGCACCACCCTCCTCCTCCTCAGAGGTGCGTCCTTGGTCTTCCTCACGCACCGTCTCTCGCACAACATCGCCCACTGAGACAGACTGTGGAGAAGCTGCCACTGAACACACGTTGTAGGCTTCTGTGTAGGCACTGGTGAGAAAGCAGGGATGCTTTGGTGAAACAGAGCATGCATACCATAAATGCATACAGGAAGTAAACAGGAGGTTATAACTACTGTGGGTCAAGCAGCAAACTCAGTTGCATAGGCTGTCTGCATGATGGATTGCAAAACTCTAACTGTGTAGAAAAGTAGATGCATCTTGTGGAATAATTCACCACCAACTCCAAGTCATACTGGTGTCTTATAAACTCCTAACTCCTCCCCCAGTCACAAGTTATGGCTTTGGTGTGGACATGACTGTTCAACGCGTCAACCACAGGGTGACTTTTTCCTCTAAGAATGTTTAATTTGAAAGAGTGCTTTAGGTGTTTTTAACCTGGACCCTACTTTCCCACATTTCTGTGTCTAAGTGACTAATGGGAACAACAGTTTTTAAAATTGGTCCAGTATTTAAAGAAGGCTGCAGTCGGGAGCTGCAAAACAGGCCGCAATGTAACCACTCAGGCCAATATGCATCCACAATGTACATCCACTCAAAGTGTTTGTGCTTGCAACTTTCATGATCAGATTATTATTCTAAGTGTCTGACGACTTATGGAAAGAATCCCTACAGAGATATACCTTTTTGTTTAACCAGAAACAGCCACAGATCGCTATCACCACAGCCACCAGACTCCATCTAAATAAACACTAATTTTAGCATTGTAAATCATGCTTCATTATAAGTCGATAGAAACAAAATAAAACTCACAAACACTGTCTTTGTTCATTTTTCAATTGCTCTAACAATCACAAACTCTGGCATGGTGGAAATTAACACTTAATTAATCCAGTTAGATGTGAAAATATCATGGCTCTATACACACTAAAATTACTATTTATTTAAACAGAGTCTGGTGGGTTTGGTGAGTGCAATATAGGGGCATTTTCTGGTTAAACAAAGTGATCTTATTCACTACCAAAAAGGTCTGTCTCTGTAGAGATCAGTCCCATAACGTTGTCAGACACCTACAATAATAATCTGAATTTTAGTGGACGTACATTGAGAGTGCGCTACTCCCCCAGCTGGTTACACTGCAGCCAGTTTCATGGCTGCCGGCTGCAGCGCTTTCACTCAATACTGGACTAAATTTAAAAAATGTTGTCCCTATAAGTCACTTAGACATAAAACATGGGCAAATAATGTTACCCTTAAAAGGAGTAGTTCAACATTTTTTTTAACTTCCCCAGCAGAGTTAGATGAGAGAATAGATACTCTCCTCATACTGTAAATATGAAGCCACAGCAGCCTGTTATCTTAGCTTAGCACACAGACTGGAAACAGGGGGAAACTGTTAGCCTGGCTCTGTCCTAAGGTAACAAAATCTTTGTATGAGAGAAATATATGTTCTTCTTTTTCAGTTTTCTTTAATTATCTTGTGAGCCCTTGGTGGGGTCCAGACCCTTAGGTTGGGAACCACTGGCAGTTTGTTTGCTCTTTGTTACCACAGATGACTCAGTGGTTTTATAATATGAACTGTCTTCTGTCCCCAAATCTTCATCCATGTGTGAATAAATCAAATGAATTTCATTTAACCATCCAAGCCATCTTTACGGCCCTTTATGATCTATGAGCTACATTGAAATATCACTACAATAAACATATTCAGTGTTATAAGCAAATGTGAACAGATAAAACATTTCCGGTCCAGAGAAACCAATAAACTGATCCTGAAAGGCCTGCGGTGACAACTGTACCCAACCAGGGACGCGTGTCGGTATTTTATGCTACGAGATTCTCTTCTGCAGGGAGCCCAAATGAATATGTTAATGGCTGCGGCTCAGTGGGGAGTGTAAGTTATGCAAATAAAAACAGGTCCTTAAGTTACAGTAGTGATGCAGTAGTCCTCTCTGTGACCAATTGCTTTGCCAATGTTCCTGCCATGTTTCACTCCAAGCACCGGTGGATTTAACCCCACTGAGATGTAAATTAGCTACGTATGAACGGCATATGTGAGCAGTTCAGCTCTCTGCATCGCACACATTAGAGCTGCATGGCCCATTACTGCTCACCGGATCAAACTTTGGAGGAGGCACCAGGGGGTGTTTCAACCACAAACTACATGCTCAGTTTCTATATTAGGCTTTTATATCACTCCCACAGAAACAGCCTCTGTCACTTCTCACAGTCCTGCTTTGTTGTATGAAAGCTTAGGGCGAAATCTATGGAGATAAATTACAGGAGGAGATAAAACATTATCCATTTTCTTTTTGCCTCAGGTTCGACAGTGAGCCTATTTGTTCCGGTGATAGTGATGGGGCCAATGATCTCCAAACTATGAGCTGCTAATATTGCCCCTTCAGGCCACTGCAAAGCTAACAGCCTCAGCCACTGACTGCTGACCATCCCGATACTGCTTTGCTGTCATTACAGGCGCTGCATTCGCTGGAAGCTCAAAGTGTGGAAAATTAAAATCTGACTGCTGTCTTTTTTTAGTATTACACTATTAAGCTCAAGTTCCTACACAGAGGTGTGTAACTTTTGCAGTCTAGTGTTTTGTGATAGAGAGGCAACAATATAAATAAGAGCTGATAAACGAGGTGTCCAGTGTTTTTGCAAACTTCACCTGCTCTAATTTGCATTAACAGTAGTTTGGGGGAAACAAGTGTCTTTTTCAGATTTATATTAAGATTTTATATATTCAAGACCATGGCTGCATAGTATGCAAAATATGCAATACAATAATGACAAAACATGGCACCCAGGAGGAATTAAGTGCAAGATAAGAAGGCACCTTTTTTATGTATACAGTAATTTTGTCTTATCTGCATGTAATAACAAAATTGTTTTTGGCAGACATTAATAATTCAGCAGAGTGGACCTGGGGCAGTGAGCCCAGAGGTAAGGCTCCAACTAATCACTATTTTCATTATAGATTCAATTTATTTTCTTGGTTAATCATTTAAAGCTATAGTTGGTGACTTTTATGAACATAACTTTGTGTCATATCTGCTAAAAGTGTCACTATAATCTGAAAGTATTTTATGAGACAGATATGTACCCTCTCCTCTTTTACTGCTTCTAGTAGCATTTAAGTCTACAGCAGTGCAACAAAAACAACCAATCTCACCAGTTTCTTGCCTCAGCTATTTTCATAAACATATTTTAGTGCGGTGGTTCCCAACTTGTGGGTCATGGTCCTAAAGTGGGTTGTGGGTCCATTCTGAATGGACTGCAAGTGACTTGCGAATGTATCAACTTTGTAAAAAACACACTTTATTTTTATGTACAGTGAATTTCCAGCACAGAGGTTTTATTTTGAAGTGCTTTTTTCTGCTGTAGAGTGAGCGAATAACAAATAGCTACTTAACAGTGACAGCAAACTAGCTTGAGACATGGCCAAACAAGTATGACACAAGCATGACGCTGAATATATTTGATTGTGTGGCCCTTGAACGAATGACTAAGGAGATATTTGTACCCCGTGGGTGAACCAGTTGGGAACCACTGTTTAAGTGTACTGTTTAGCTGTAAAATGAGAATGAGTTTGAAAATGAGTTTGTAACCCGGCTGCCATGTTGGAAACAGCTGACCTAAGCACCAAGCACTGCCCACCGGCCGGATGACTTTTCTCATTTTACAGCGCAACATTACAGTAAAATATGTTTCTGGAAACATTTAAGGTGAGAGATAGGCATTGCAGTAACAGAATCTTGATTCATATTTGATCAGTGCTGCCTAGTTTGACAGTTTGACTGAAGTTCATGAGCCATGATTGAAATGATTGACAGCTGCTTTAGAGACTCCTCTGCTCTGACTGGTTGTTTTTATTCACGTGCAACAAGCCTATTATAAGCAATATAAGGAGGCAGAGTGACATGATTTTTTGTACAGATCATCTGTCTCATGTACTGCTGTGTGAATATAGTGATAGTTTCAGCAACTATAACAAAAAGTTATTCTTAATCATTTGGTCTATAAAATATCTGAAATGAGTGAAAAAAATCATCACAGTTGCCTTTAGCATAATCAAATTGCTTGATTAGAATGATAATATAGAACACAGAAAAGCCAACCATCTTCCCAATGGAGAAACGAGTGCTTGAAAGTGAAATTATTAATCAGTCTTCATAATGTTGCCAATTATTTTCCTGTCAATTACTTAATTGTTTCAGCTCTACTCATACACACATTTAAGTAAAAGTAACTTTAAGTAACTTTAAGTAAACATTTAAGTAAAAGTAACTTAAGTAAAAGTGAACACAAACTCCTACTCTCTAATTAAATGGTTTCAAGTAGTCAAAACCTTTTACAAACTACAAACAAATATCTAAAATCTGAATACTGCCAGTTCAAATATGTTCATTGTGAACCCAGCAGGTCTGCGCAGGCTGATATTTACCTATATACATGTAAAAGAACATGCAAATTACACTGTACAGTAATATCACTTAAGTATGATTTAAACTAAATACGCTAAATTAAAAAAAATCACATACTCTTCTAATAATGGAATAAAATAAGATATAAATTAACATGCACATACAAAAAGCATGCCAAAACACTTCTCAAACTTAAAAACAGAAGAGGATAGATTTACCGTAAAACTTCAATTAAAAGCCTAGACAGTTAAACACCCAGTCTCTTTTACTAGCCTGGTGTGGCTACACATTTTGACGGATAAATACCTGTCTCAATTAGATCCAAGTTGTGAGTATTGTTTTAAAAGGATTCATAATTGATATATTATCTGAAGCCTAATTTTTAAACAATTAATATTGATACTGGCTTAAACAAACAATTTGACCGTATTTCCCAACCTTTTCTGAGCAACAATTTTATGTGAAAGGAATTAAAGGCCTGTCCCAAATATAGGCCTGATGATTTCAGTGATTTAAGCAAATAATAGCCTGGGCTATAACTGAAGTTTTACAGTACATATTTTTATCTATGTGTACTACGTCTGTTTAAATACTTCAGGAAATACAAAAGAGTGAATATCAATATCAAATTTCTGTCCTCACAGTATTTTAGAGCCTCTGTTGTACAGATTTTTTTGCACACACAACTGCGATGGTAAACATGATGAGAGGGAAGCACTGCAGTGAACAACTGCTGACTACAGAACATACTGAGATCTTATCTCGGCCTGTTGTTCCTGACTAGCTGGAGAAGAGCAATGACTCCAAAATGCTCTGACTATTAATCATCCTGAGCGGCCTGTATGATATGGGCACAGCTAACAGGAATGCAGGGGGGGATGGGTTAATGTCAGCGCAGCATGGCTGATCATACCAACAAATAACACCAAAGCAGGGAGGTGAGAGGATCTACCTGCAGCATCAACACAGGGGATGTTTTTTACATCCTTAAAAAGATGATTTATGAATGAAACCAGCTTGTTTTCACTTAAATCTGAAGAGACCACCTCCAACACCACCTCAAGCATTTCATCCTCTACTACTTAACATGCCCCAACAACACACAGACACATCAAGAGAGAAGCTACTGCACTGTCCTCCCTACAACTGATCACCACTTCCATGTCTGTGCGATCGCAGCGTCAGGGGACTCAACATAATAAATAGTTATAAATCCTGCTCCCCGGGGGCATAGTTAAACCTACACAGTGGCCAAGCAGTAATAAAAAAGACTTGTGCTCGGTGTAAAAGATGGCAACGATCACGAATATCATGTCCAGCTGCATCAATCTACATGAACACACATCCTGGACACAGATAAAAAGTTTTAGGGGCACACACAGAGCCAGTCCATTACTGTAGTGCAAACTGAAATATCTCAACACCTACTGGATGGATTGCCATGACATTTTGTACAGACGTCCATGTGCCCCAGAGGATGAATCCCAATGACTTTGGTGATTCTAAGACTTTTTCTCTAGCACCATCATCAGAACAAAATTTCATATTGTCCACTCCTTTGATTTACAACCAAACAGCTAAACTATGATGAATATGATAAACAGTAAAACTGCTTATTACCCAGCAGGGGTTATTCCCATGTTCTCCAGCTCTATATATGTAATGGGACCCTGAGAAAGATGTTCCCAAGATCTGTATTCACTTAATATGACATGGGTTAGGTTAGCAAGAAATAATATTTTGACTAGTGAAAACTGAGTTGTAGATATCATTGATTATAACTGCAACTACTCAAAGAAACATTATGGATACGTCGACTTGGAATTGTAACACCTGATGCTGCGTTTAAATGCAACTTGTGAGCTTGTAGACACAACCTGGGAAGCCATGTACATGACATGCTTGGTATTCAAGTGGTTGAGTCATGAGAGCACGGCTACTAAGCAATGGTAGCATCATTACTGTCGACGTCTAGAAGCCACCAAGGCTAACAAATTAGCAAGATAACGAGCAAGTCACATAATGCAAATAACGCAAAGACAAAGTGTCAGAGGAAAAAGATGAGGCCACTGGGAATATCAACATTTTCCTCAGACATATTATAAGTTATTAAGAACAACACTACATGGCTGAAATTACAATATATTAACCTAGAGTCTGTCAAAAAAATTAGAGTCCATGGGCTGCACCATTTCTGAAAAGGTCAGCAAACACGTCACAACTCGTGAACTTGGAGCTTTCACAAAATTTCCACTTATGAGGTTGTAAATACCACATGAAGAGGATGTTTAAATGGACTCTTCTCATGATCACAGTAAACACGACCCTATTTGCATGCACTATGATAATTATAGTACAAATATCTTCAATTAAGTTTGAATAGAAGTCAATTGTAAAAGTTAATTGGTTGTAATTACATTATAGGTATATACAATTAACATATTCACTAGTAATAAATCAATTGTTGATAACAAGAATCAACATTTTGACTACTGAGAAATGAACTGTTGATATCTTTGATTAGAATTGCTACTAGTAAAAACTGCATTTTGGATTCGTTGACTTGAGAGAAAGCAATTGTTGATATCTACAGCTGCTATTACCACTACTGATTAAATGTTAAAAGGGCTCGATGTAAGGTTAGGGGACTATAATTATGGCACTGAGAGCCATAAAATTGCACAGGCTCAGGTCTTAGTCTAGATAATAGTAACTTGTCTGTATAAAGAACAACTCCCCGACACATTTGAACTCTAAAGACATGAGAAAAAAACAGATGAAAAAGGAGAAATATATATATATATATATATATATATATATATATATATATATATATATGTATATGTATATATATACATATAAAAAATAGGGTTCAGAAATCAGTAGCAGTTGACTATTGCTATTCCCAAACAGGTTACCATTAGAAAAGAGGCCCAGGGTCATGCTAAGGTGAGAGATCCATAACAACCAACTATTTTCATTTCCAAACAGGTTACCATTAGAAAAGAAGTCTAGGAATAGTATTAACATAAGTTCATCTACTATCTCTCCACCCAATTTAAGGTTGGAAAAAAAAGATTTGGAAACCTCTATAAACATTGTTATTCATAAATTTTAACTTATTTCTCAGTCTATTATGTCTTGACATTAATGCGTGAGAGCAAACCAAAGCTATCTTAGAACTATAAAGTGACCTGAAAGTGGCATTAGGTGAGAGACATATGCAACTGGTCAAAGGTCAACCAGAACACAAAGGGGTAATGTGCGTTAACAGAATATTGAACTTTGAAACATAGGACCCTGGGGACAGAGATGTGTTCCTGAACAGCAGGTTAGCATGTAGTTCAAGTACAACCTCACATGGCTGTGGACACTTGTCGTCTCATTTACGTACCTTTCCGTTTCCTGTTCAGGTGACTGAGTTTTACTCTTGAACCCAGGGAGGCTGCTCATGTCGACGTAACCATCAGTCTCATTGGCAGAGGACAGTACCCGACTGGGACGGTCAAAGAAGTCTGTATACGGTGGCTGTCGGACGGGCCTCCGCTGTGGGACCTGAAGGTTCTCGTAATCCGAGCTGATGGCGGGAACATTCTCATAGTCTGAGGTATCTGTGTTGGGGAAGGAGATGGAGCGAGGTTTGGTCAGGGGAAGGGGTGTGAAAGGCATGCGGGAGCGGTCCTCAAAAGACTCCACCCGGACGACGCTGCGATTGAGAAAGGCCACAGAGCTCCCTTTTCTTTTGCTTTCCTGGTAGAGCAAGAAGGTGGGGGTCGGCTCGGATGGAACAGGTTTACAAGTGGAGCGTGAGTTGAGTTGTGGAGAGCTACTGATGCTGCATCTATCTAGATCCAGTAGTCTGCTGGGCGCGTGGTGGTTGGACTCTGGTGAGGGCTTGAACAAGGACGGATTAACATCCACTACAGGTTTGCTCTCTGTTTTCCGCCTAAATTTAAGCATCAGGAAACGCTTAATGGAGGATTTCTTTTTCCTGTTTTTCTCCGATGAGTCTCCTTCGATGAGGAGTGAGGGGGAACTCTTTGTGATGGGCTTCTTGGTGATGTAGGCCAGCTCAAAGGGAGGAGGAATGTCCACTACGGACGTCGGAGTGGACATTCCGCTGGACGACAGAGGTGAGCAGCGTGAGAAGCTTCCAGATGAACAAATGGCACCTCCCTGTCTTGGGGATCCTTCCCTGTAGCTGTAGACACCCAGAGGCATGTCCTGTCCCTCCATGGAGAGGGAGCGGGGATACAGGGACAGATAGTGGGGTTTGCTGTAGCTCTTGGGCCGCATTGAGCTCAACATGGGGCTGCTGCTCAGCGCAGGTTGTCCAAACCCACTCATGTAGGGCCTCTGAACAAACTTCCCTCCCATCTCAGCCACATTATTATTATTGCAGTGTGACAGTGAGTGGGAGCGCATGTCTGTTGTCCTCTTATGGAAGGGAAAAACATTTTCGCCCTCTGAGCTGTGCCCTGGTTCCTCGTACACATGTTCATCACTGATGTCCTGCTCTGTGTCAGTAGTGTCATCCAGAAATGGCACTATGTGACCCTCTAGGTCTTCCTCAAAGACAGAGTCACTCGGGGAAATCAGCTGGCTTTCAGAGAAAGAAGATGTCAGCGAGGTGTCGGTGTCCGTCGGCACTGAGATGGACACCAATCTGAATCTCGGATGATGATCGAGCAAGGCCTCTGCTGTCCGAGCTTTAGGTTCTACGGTCCTTTTCTGAGAGGTTCTCACCTTGTTTTCATCACTGTTGTAGCTACAGTACTGAAGACTCTTACTAACATCCACATAATCCTCAGAGGACACACACTCTGTTTGTCCATTTTCTGCTGTTCCCTCATATTTCCCAGCTGATGCTCCACTGTGATTCACAGATGAAAGTGGACTGGGTGGTAGTCCGTGAGCTTTGTTATTCCTTAGCATCATCTCTCTGTTAATAATGTCCTCTGAAGAGATGTAATAAGGCTCGTGAGTTGGATCATCTTCTTCCTCAGTTGTGTCACAGACATGTTTTTGCTCTTCAGGGATCAAGTCATAAAAGTTCTGCAGGTTTTCGCCCTTTTCCTTCATTTTATGGCAACATCTAAACTTCAGGATGTTACAAGTGATGCCACAATCAGGAGCAGGCTCCTCTTCTTTCT
Source organism: Epinephelus lanceolatus (assembly GCF_041903045.1). Lineage (NCBI taxonomy): Eukaryota > Metazoa > Chordata > Actinopteri > Perciformes > Serranidae > Epinephelus > Epinephelus lanceolatus. The sequence continues at coordinate 24,749,844 of NC_135734.1, read as the reverse complement.
CCCCTACATCTGTTAGTAAAACCTGTGTATCAGTGTCCTTCATGTTTTCATTGCTCAAGAGACCAGGCTCATCTGTGAGAGACTCCGTTAAATCATCTGCTGTACAGTCACCTGCTTCATCCTCCTTAATCTGGAGCTGCCTCTCCCTCATGTCTCCACTTTTAGAGGAATAGCAGCCTGCCTCTTCATCAATGCTATTAACAGAAATGTTCCCCACTGAGATGCCATCTGTGTCAGCCAGCGCCTCGCCTGCGTCGCAACCTTCGGCATCCATGTCCTCCGTCACATCTGTGTCAACCATCTCCACCACATCCTCCGAGTCAGCTGTAAGTCCAGCATCACTAACCCAAAGTGTTTCCAGGGAGTCTACCTCCTCTGTTAGAGCGCTGTCAGTTAACCTCCAGTCCTCATCCATCTTCTGAATCACGTCTTCTTCCTCTTCCTTTTCCTCCTCTCCATCCTCCACCCCCGGAACATCTTTTTGTGGTGATTTGAGGATGTAGGCGTTGAAATCTTTCTCCGTTGCCAACCTGTCTGCAGCCACTTTGTCTAAACCGTTCTCTGTCTCGTGCTCCTCGTCAACCTCGCCATCTGAAGTTAGCAGGCTTCCATTGATGCATCCTCCCTGGTTGCCATTAAGCTGTGGTGTGACTTTAGGTTTTGGGGCTATAGAAGGTTTGGGACCCCTGGCTGTAGACATGAGAGGGGAGGGCAGCCTCAGGCTGGCGTGACAAACAAATCTTGGCTTTGGAGCAACAGAAGGCTTGGTGCAGTCTGAAAGAACAACAGGAAAAGGAAACTGTAAGATTACGCGCTTTAAAATAGCATACAGGTCATTTGTATTGTGTCCCTGTGACCTAGAACTGCTCACTGACTTCACACATTATAAAAACATAAGTGTGCATGTAAACGCCACATTTAGATGATTATTTTTTTAAATAATTTTCCTCACAAACTGCACATAGTATTTATCAGAGACCTACCTACCAAGCGTAGGTCAGCTGGAAGATTTCCTCAAACTTTCCAGACAGAGCTACTCAAGCTAAAAATTTGGTTATCAAAAGACATAATAATGGACTTAAATGAGTAATTCTACATCCTTTGAGAAAGAACACCAAAAAATCTAAGGGATTTCCCTGACTCACTTCCTGTGATTCAAGTGAGAGAAACCCCTCTCAGGCTGCATTTACTGCTTTGAGAAAAAGACTTTACTGTATATACAGTGACAAAAGGGCAACACCTGTAGCCTAATTCATGCAAGGGCGTAGATTTCACGAATTAAACGGGGTTTGGGAAAATTTGGAGTATCAAACACTTAATTTTCTGCATTCTGGTAAATTGTTATGCGCGGATTTGTGCCTTTTTTGCATCTTTAAGTTTGTCAAAGTAAAAGTGCTGATCCTTTGCTACTTTCATGTTTTAATGCTCATGTTGTAATTATTGAGGGGGACATGCCCTCTGTGACACCCCCCCCCCCCCCCCCCCCCCCCCACACACACACACACACACACCTATAGTAATGGATATTTTATAATACGTTTAACTCATATGTCTACTTTAAGTGAAAGACCTGAGCTAAGGAAATAAGGCATAATATTTGAGTATCTACTCCCAAAATTAGAAAATATATTTTAAGTTGTTTAGATCTGTGTATGACTGCAATGTTTATTTGAGTTTTTACACCAAATGAGCGCTATTGGAGCTAAATCACGTTAAAAGCTCCTTTTTTTCTGTCAGAAAGGTATAAAGTGAATGATTGACCAACATCACACTGCCCTAACATTGCGTTAAACACACTTTGGTTTGTTAACACATCCTGTTGCTACCGCTGGATTCACCATCTATTCACAGGAATGTACAAAAAAGTAAAATATAGGAAAACACACAACTAAATGCTTATTACTCATGTGCTCACAATACATTAAATACCGAGAACACAGTGGATAACAGGCTTTGGTTCAAACCCCCTTGTCCTTTTAAGTAAAAATCTCACCTGTGTTCATTTTTGCGAAGCGACCGTCTCCAACATCTCGTCCACGGGAGCAGCTTCGGTTCACAAAATGTTGAATAACGTGTAAAAACGGAGCGGAACTCAGATGAAGTGTGCAAACACACAGAGAGAGGGACTGAGTGACTGAACAACAGCTCTGTCTAACCTTCCTCTGAGAGGGAAAACGCTGCTCAGCTGATCGTTTGTGCGTCCTACAGCGCGCAGGACGCGACTGGAAACCAAATGGAGAAAAAAAAAAACAGCTCGATCCGCTCAGCATTACACCACAGAGACCAGGATCTGAGGTACAGCAGCAGCAGGGCCAGCCAAGTGTTGAAAATGTTGACATCAGCCTACAGCTGAAGGCTGATTAGTATTTTAATATGCAGCAAAAGGGAAATGTTAAAGCTGCAGAGGATGTGAGGTGGATGTTGTGACAGTGGTAAAGTGAGTTAAAGGACCGACTTTACCCCAAATGTATGATAAAAACATGTCAATAAGAACTTTTCCAGATCACAGACCAGACTGCATAGAATAATATAAATGATGCTACCACTTATGTATTAAGTCTTTAATTTGTCTGCTTGTCTGTGAATTTCTGTGTGTATCCACTGGATACACCTCATTTCGTTGTACAGCTATGTAATGACAATAAAAGCATTGAGTGATTAATTTTAACTCATTTTAACTTTATTATTTGTAGATAAATTGTTTACTAATGCTTTATAGGTTGGTCTTTAATAGAAACAGCTTTCGGGTTGCCAGGTTGTGGAAAGTGTGTTTGACCAACATTTACTACGACAGACTTGATGGACTGAAAATAATTTCATAATGACTTAATGATGCTTTTATTAATGAATTGCCAACATTTACTACAGCATTGTTACCAAATAGAAAGGGTAAATACAGAGTAAAGGATTTTCACAACCTGGCAACCCAGAAGTTTTTCTTATTAACGGATTATGACTGATAAATAAAGCATCAGTAAATTATTTGTTAACTATGAACAAAGCCATTAGTTAAAACGTATAAACCTTTTATAGTGGGTGCCTTATTAGAAAAGTGGTATCAAAATAATGTTGTTTTTTTTTCTCATTTTCTTTTTATCGAGTTTTCACAGAGATTAACACAAAACAGCACAACAACACTGACACAAAAATAATTAAATAAAATACACAAACTAAAAATTCAAAGCAGCCCCGCAAGGATCGGTTTTCTGGAAATGTTTTAACAAGTATCTTCTAGTTGGGCATTCATGTAGTTATTGTCATGTCTCATATAATTGTTTCACTTATTCCTAAATGCATTATCACTGACTTTTCATGACTAAAATGTCTTGGACATTTTTTCCTGTTATGGAGCGTTTACATTAAGCCAATGTGTGGTAGTGGCTTTCTTACTGGGTGCAAGTGAAACTTTAATCAAGTGGAAATCTCCTCTCATCGCAACACCTTTAATATTATTAAGACACATCAAAGGGCAGGTATTTGGTACACCTCAGCATGTGTGATCTTAAATCAGCTCTCGGTCATTGATGAACCAGCCCGGTCTCCCTGTGTGATCGGTTCACAACAGGCTCTTTTCTACATAACAGGAAACTGCACTCCCTGTTTCCTGCACAGCCCAGCTTCACATCCTTAGCAGTTTATGGACATCATGCTCACATTTAACCCCTCTGTGCATTAACTCTGACTCACTGGGGTGAAGTAAGGGAAGCTATTTTTACTCTTGAATTGTGGTCAGCTGGTGGAGATTTATTACAATAAAAAATATCTGCTGTGTGTCGCAGATTCAGAAGCAACAAACAGGAGCATTACAGTGGGGAGTGGCTCTGAGGGAGGATCAGTGCAGCAGCAGGAAGAGAAAAAGGGATCTTATGACTAACAATTGCCCCTTTTTCAGATCATGAAACATGATTAGATGTAATCTCAGTGTTTCATACTGTACGTTACAAATGGCTCTGAGAGAGGTTAATCCTGGCCAGCAGCACAATGAAGCTTTCCCAGACAGCATGCAGAGGTTGTCTATGCTGATGAGTCTGTACAACACAACAGTCTCTGCTTATATTCTCCTGCATCACACTTTAAGGTCAAACATCAATCCTCAGCTACATGAGGAAATCTAGGCACATCAGGGTTGCCTACAGATGGCATATGACTGTAAATATTTTGTCTGTTCATTGTGCCCCTCTCTGTTCATACATGACCCAGTGCGAAACCTGAGACAAAAATTAACACACTAACTCTCCTAATTAGTTTGAACAGTGAGGTACCAGAATGCTATTTTCTTTCAGTGTGCTCCTCTTGAGACTATAAACAGTACTGTCACTAACAGAGTGTTGGGCTCATTGCTAAACATTATGTGGCTGCACCTTTGACCACCCTTTTGTTGGTGCGATAATTGTCTTTTCATATTGAGTCAATAAAGGGGAGGAAGGTGAGCTCTGCAGCCTGCAGCGTGAGAGAATAATGACAGATCCTCTGACAAACATGGCCAGTTTGAAAACATGTTTTGGGATATCCTCACACACAACACACACGATAGGATTAAAGCGTATGTCAGGCATGTTGATATCGTCAAAAAAAAAAACAAATTTAAAGACCAGAACAAACAATGTAGTAGTTTCCCCTTCAATACTACAGTCAAAGTTAGGTCTAGACAACAAAACTACTTGGTTACGTTTAGAAAAAGATCATGTTTTAAGTTAAAATAAGTATGTGTGTTATGAAAATGTTACATTAAAAACACCTGTGACTTTGGTTTCACATGAAACACAAACTGCAGTCTCCTGGATGAAAGTCCAGTCCTGTTTGACCAATTCACCTCCCCTCCATTCCGCCCTACACAGGCTTTCCCCACACTTAATACTATGTCACGTCAAGCCCGGTCTTACTCTGAAGTCGTTGTAACCCGGGGCTTGGGCAGTGACTTCAAGTGTCAGAAACCAATGAAAAAAGATGTCCTTTAACGTTGGTATGTTATGTGGTCGGTCGCCGTTATAGGGTGATGGTGCCCAGCGGCAACAGGAGGGAAACTAAAGTTAAGGCTACAAAAGTCTGAGTGGGAGGGGTGGTGGTTGGGTCCAACAAAGACCAACAAAGACCAGCTTTTATCCGAGAGAGCGGTGTTCTGATTCTAAAGCCAAACCCTGTTCTTTTTTTCTAAACCTAACCACGTGTTTTTCTTGCCTAAATCCATCCATGTGTGTTTGTTATCGAAGGAAAAAAAAACGTCAATTTGCAGTGTTGTACCGACGTAGTGCGTTTATTTTGAAAGAGACAGTATGTAAACATTAAATTTCCTGTGAAAATGGAAGTGTATTTTGAAAGAAGACAATGCATGTAACAGGCAGAACTTGACACAGTGTCCTAGAACGTCAACAACCAATGCACCCAGGGTACCTTACATGTCATAAGTGGATGTGGAAATCCATGACCAAAACGTCAATATGTGACAAGGTTGGAGTGAGAATGTGTTGTCACATCAGTTGCCTTTAGCATAAAGTATTGCCGCAGGTGGCTTATTCCGTTCACACTGGACACAGAGGCACCCCATTATGATAACTCTCACTCACCCACCCGTCAGCAGTTGCCTGGTCATTCAAACCAGAAGCGCATCTCTGCACCAGTTGGCAAGCGACATGTGAGTTCTGTCTCTGTCTGCTTATGTGTGTGACGTGTGTGTCCATTCGTCTCTCTTGCACTCTCTTTGGACACACCTGACAAATATGTGGAAGCATGGGGTTCATATTTTTCAATTCATCACAATCAGATCAAATATATAATTTTTATTGTTTATAATAGATTATCAGTGTGTTTTCCTGCCAGATTCACTTGCAGCTCGTGTAAAAAATGGACCAGAAGCTAAAACTATCCCTGCAGATCGTGAGCTGGCTGCAGAGTTTGGGGCCACAGCATGTTGAGTATAACAGCCCCATAGCTCAACAAAAAAAATCAAAAATTGGAGCACTTCATGCCGGCTTCTGCGTCCAGAGTTGAAAGCCTAATGCGTCTCATGAAGACGCTTGGGGTACCTTTGTCATTGATATCCCATGCTGAGGGATATTTGATGCCTTGGAAATGAGAACAGGTTGGAAGATGATGGAAGATGTAAATCTTAAGACATGAATCACAAAACATATACACTGTAATTTCAATAAAAGACTTAGCAACTCCCTAAAACAGATGGGTGCTGTAGTTTTTAGCTAACGTTATCCAAACAGGAGTAAATTTGTTGGGGACTATTTTCTATACAACTGGTGCTCTAATTAATACTTACAGCAACAAGACAATGTTTTGTGGATTTGAAAAAATAAATTACAATGTCCATGTTCATCGTAATAAAGGAACTGCGTTTTTAATGGGGTTTTTTTTGGCCATACAGTGGAGATCTATGGGACAGAGCAATAAGCTATATTAGACTACACAGACAATACTTGATAGGATCATTTTATTCTGTTTTTTAGAAGCGATTTCTCCGTGTTTCAGAACATGCGTGAGTGCTGCACTATAATACAACAGACTGTGCCCCTCTTCAAATCAAAATAAATGAGTGTATTTATCGATTTGCAGTTCAGCACCTAATCAATAAATTGTCCTTTATCTACACAGACCTCTCTCATAAAGGGTTGGGATGTATGAGATCCAGGTCAGACACATATACAGCCTTGATATATTGGATGTGTACAGTAACAGTATTGAACAATGTAAGTATGGTTTTAGTAACAGATCAGAAGAACACTTTGAGCCATGTGCAGTCTGAACCCCGAGGTCCATCTCTGTCTGTGTGTCTCCTGTTTGCGTCAGGCGAGGAAGGAGTGCGTCTCCTCCTCTCTCCTGCTCTGAGGTGAAACAATAAGACTGGGGCTTAAAAAAGGAACTCCATCTTGATATACTCCTTCCTGTGACTGTTTTCAACTCTTTCAGCAGAAGTGGAGCACAGAGGGCGTAGTCGCCGAACTTAAAGGATAATTCCAGTTATTTTCTGCGCCTCATTGTCCTACTTTTTGACATCATCACAGGTTTAGGTTTTTACAGAGTGGCACTTTGACCTTTTCTGACTCACTCTTGGTCTTTTAGCGACTTTATTTTTACTTGTATTATATCAGAAGAATTCTGGCCCATGAAAATAAAGGTTTTAGGTCTAAAATCTTAAATCTTCACCTTCATTAATGATGTGAATTAATTCAGATTAGCTGCAAATAAAATAAGTGTGTGGATGTTTTCTGTAATAAACACACCTTTTGTTTTCAATGAGGACAAACTGAAATATGAAAGAAGCTAAGTGGCTATTACGGTCCACAAAATACAAAGGCGATGAAAAAAGAAAAGACACAGATGCACATTAGTGTATCCTTGGAAAGTATTGTTGACCTGTGTTGTCTTTGGCGATACTGGAACCTGTAAACTGTCGAGCATCTGAACCAATAGGACGCAGGAAAAAACTGTTGTCATGGCTGTCTAATTTTAGATCCCCTTCACATTATGACGAGGAAGAAAACACAGCTGGAGGGTTGTTTTTGTTCTTCTGTGAGAACTTTCTGACAAGTGCACAATGGGATAAGCTCTGACAAAGGGAGGCTGTAAAAATTAGATTTATTATGTACAGAAAAAATTGAAAAAAGTTTTAAATTATACAAGTATCCATCTATAATAACATCATGTGTTTGTAGATTTCAACCTAGAAGAGCACTCCACTGGTGTGGCATTGCACTCCTATAACACTGTCCAACCCCCCTTTGTAAAAAAAGGATAAAAACTGAAGGAGCAGAATCAGACTTATCAATTGTGTCCAGAATGAATCATTATTCATGTTTTAGGGTGCGATCACGTGCTCAGCTATTTTTTCCAACGTGTCTGAACTGTAATTTAATTTTGTAGAATACATTCGAGGGCACTTATTTCCCACAGTGCACTGTAATATCCAGTGAATATATTTGCTCTCTACAATATTAAAACTATACCACAATGCATTGCTAATTTCTGTCACCTAGCAACTAAAAAGTAGACAGCTAGCAGCAGCAGCAATTGATGTTGCTTACCATTCGTCGCCCTGTACATCAGGCTAAAAGGCCAAACAGCAGTATTGTCAAATGAGTGGAGGCACGCCTATGAGAAGCAGCAAATTCACTAACAGTAATACAGCTTGCAAAGGATTCATCTTGCAGGCAAAATGATGTCAAAAAGCTATAGCGGGGTTTGCGTTAGCTGGCTCTTGCAGGATTGTCTGTTGCTTTCTGTTGTTCGGAAGCCAAGATAATATTGTTGTCTAAGCTAACATCAGCTGATACTTGCCATCACGATGGTAGTAGGCTGAAGGAATGCAAATGTTTCTGGTCTTCCAAACCACTACCGTGATAAGTGTCCGAATTCATGACATTCATTTGAGTGGGTTACAACTAATAAGGGATGTCAGTAGACTCCCCTATAGGATAAACAAATAAGGGAAAAGTGGTGCATTCCAGACGCAGCCGTTGTTTTTTTTATTCCATATATCTTCCTTCCTTGCCAAGACCTGGCGCCTACATTACCCACAATGCAACTTGACCAGCGACTGTTTGGTCAGAGATTTGTGCATTATACTGGGAGCTAATGTAGCCTCAAGCCTCTAGCATCAAGCATAGAGGAAGAGCGGGCTACAGTGGTCTGGTAAGTTCACCTCTGTCAAACTTTACACCAACAATTTGTTTTAATTTTCAAGCTTATAGTGTTCAGTCCCACCAGCCACAGTGGCAGGTGGACAAAAAAGTTTCCAGCCCTGCTTGGATATACACCTGTGGTTTACTATATATTACCTCGAAAAGGCAAACCCATTGCCGCCATGTTTTTTTTTCTTTTGTCATATACAGATATGCTATGGTTGCTGGATAATATGTATGCTGACATTGTAACCACCCTACACCACTGGAATTCAGTACAGCTTTGACTCACTACAAAAAACAAAGGATGATGTGATTAAGTTATCTGTGCTGTAAGGAAATATTTTAACTAAATATGGAGCAAAAGTGTCTGTTATTGGTGATTAGAAGTTCTTCATTTTCTTTTAATGATACTATCAACATACCTGTGAGTTCAGTATTTATAAACTGGTTTTAACATTTTCTAAGATGAAGAAATTCTGCAGCATTAATATACACACACTAAAACTGAGATTTATTTTTTGGCTTTGACTTCCAGCAAACTGACCACTGTTGATTTAAGCGGCAGCTGTTAACTGAAACTAAAACATCCATCAGGTTGTTGTCAAAAGAAGCAATAAGTCTAATGACCATATCAATGTAAGCCCAGATCACACATCTCTCTAAAACCACACTGGATTACCCTGAACTGACCCTCTGTCAAAAATGTTGTGTGTCTATTTGTATATAGTGGACAAGCACATTAATTTATCTGACTTTTTCCACTTATTGTAAAACAGTCAGAAAAGAGTTGGTAAAAAGATTGATACTGCACCACTTTCATGTCTGTACAGTAAACATGAAGCTACATCTAGCAGCCAGTTAGATTATTTTAGAATCAAGACAGAAACAATAAGCCTAGCTCTGACTGAAGGTAACAAAATCTGGCGGCTAACATTCGCTGGCCAAGCGGCTACCTTCCAGTTTAGCCCACTGCTAACTTGAATGGGGATTAAATGATTCAATCATGCGGCACTTCTATATTTTGAAATGTTATCGGACCGAATGGATCAAATCCTGATAGTGGAATGAGTCATTACGTGGGTGTTGTGATGCTCAAAAACATGTATCCACTGATTTACAGATGTCTTTTTTACAATGTAAGTCTATGGGAAAAAGTCTTTTTGGGCCCCATGGCATCACGCAACGAACCCAGAAGTTGTAATTTCACAGTCTGGCCACTATATGATATAACAATAAGAACACACTGGACCCTAAGATGGTGCCTATTCATTCCACTGGAGTTGCTAACCTGGCATATACACCAAAACAAGAAGTTTCTAGCTTCCGGATTTACTTCTGCGGTATGCAGCCCACTGAATATGCACAGTAGCATTTCTCCTGCTGGCCCTGCCCAAGAGTTCCCACTCGGCTCATAGAGTTTATATTGTGGTGACATCATGGATTTTTAAACAGCTTTACTTGGCTTGAGGAATGTTTTACAACTATAAAGCCTCCATGGATCAAAAAATAAAATGCATAATAGAAAGAGTCATAATTACCTTGTTTGCAGTTTGAGGTGTCCTGTCAACAGTTTACAGATGTCTCTTTTACAATGATGCCTAGGGAAAATGCGTTTTGGGCCATGGGCGATTTTTTTTTTTTTTTTTTTTTTTTTTTTTTGTAACATGTCTCACATATTAGTCTCTCTTTCAAACTGCTGACTTATTTGGAACAATGTTTGAGTGTTGCTTTGACAGAGATGGACGGGATTTGTGATTGAGATAACAAAGAGCTGCAGAAGTGACACTGGAAATGGGGCGAATCTTTGTGCATCTGCACGGGTGTCACATTGCCATCACTACCGATCTGAGCTAGAGCCGATAAGTACCCATAAATACTAGAGTAATTTATTCCAGGAATTAATGCCAATTGTAACCTTTCCCACCAAGGACAAAAAGCCAGATGTTGGTGAGTGTTAGTGGGGTTTTTGTAAAGTGGGAATGGTGCCACTTTTTGTGCTCGTTTTTATTAATGTCGGATCTGCCGTGTGTTTAAAATCAGATGTCTGGTTTGGTTTGGCAAACTGCCCATTAAAGTTTCATTAATAATGAAGAGAAATACAGGGAGGATAGACTCTGTTTATTTCGAGGAAACATTAATCTTCTACTAAGGGATACACTGAGATGCAAGTAGCTCCTTAACAGCCCCTGGATCTAACAATCAATACTGGCCATGTGATGGCAAGAGTGACATCGGTGCTGCCAAGAAACATTGCCTCCTCCCTTTATAGCATTTAATCTAGACAAAGTCACTGACAGTCACATTTCACCGTCAACCTGATCTGACAGCACTGAGCACATTTTAAACTCTTACTTATTATTCAGGTGCTGCCTCTTCCTCATGCGTAAGTCACAAGACTCATAAATCTACCCAAAATTGTTTTATCAATCGATTAAGATAATGACACTAATCACTAAAAATCCAGTTCTCGGACAGAGCCTTACCCAGTGTTGTCTGGCTTGCTACATGGATCTAGAAAAAGAGGGTCATTTTGTCATAAAAACAATCTGATATTGTTGTTTATTTATGTTTTTAGCTGACTTTAGAAGAACACCATTTCCCATACAACAAAGATCACTGCATGTAAAATCATAGCTCAACAGAAGGAGAAGAGTCTATAGGCGAGTTGAGCTGCTACAGCTAGTTCAGACATGACTGTAAAGATAAAGGGATAAAGGATAAGGATCAACAATCTAGACTGTTTTGGTATGAGTTGCAGAGCTTTGGAGATATCAGCCGTAAAGATGTCTGCTTTCTCTCCAACATCTCATCTCTCTCAAAGCACAAAAAAAAGTGCATTTAAAAACTCATCAGTTATGTCTCTTTCCAGAAACCATGACCAAGTTACTCAAGATAATCCAAAGAGCTTGCTGTGAGCAGTTTCATGTTGGCGCTATAGTCCCAGGAATGAGTCCTAAAACCAGGAAATGAGTTAGCATTTTACCATTCATGGTTCCCTCATCTCAAAGTCAATAGCTTTTTGACTGGGTTTTTGGTTAGATGCCTGAAATAAGGTCTGTGGTTAACACAAGCTTCAGAGAATTTCACATTTTGTTCTACGACACAAAATACGTCATTAAATACCCCACTCCTGAAATCTGAAGCTTTTAATGTGTCTTAAAAAAGGGGGTTGCTAACAGGCTGCTAAATGAGACTACAGAACATCATCACGCTGAACACAGTCTCGTTGTTGTGGCAATATTAAATCATGGGACTGTTGTGTACTTTGTTTATAGCCTATTGTAAGGTTTTTACTTCTGGCGATTGCATTTAGGCTTTAAAGATGTGGTGTTCATTTGTGAAAATTATCTTGCTGAACAAATTGTGTTAAGTATTGTAAACTTTTGTTTTCCACAGAGCTTGTTTTCTGCGGTAATCAAAATTCCAGTGAAAAAATCCCATTAGCTTTTTGACGAAGGAACCAGAGCAAAGCTAACTTCCACATCGGCCTACAGGAAAAACTGCATCCCTGGAGCATTTTCTTTCTACCGAATTACACCTGCCAACTGTATCACAGTGCAGAGGGTAGCGTCCATCTACTCATGGACTAGAGGCTTGTGTCAGCACGAGATGTAAACATTAATGGTGTCCTCCTTGGCTGAGCTGTAACGGTAGCTAGCTGAGTGGTGCTAGGTGAGCTAGCTAGAGATGCTAGAAGAAAATAGCTCCTACATGAAACTGCTCACAACAAGGTCTGTGAATTAGCTTCAATAACTAGGTCATGATTTCTGGAAAGAGACATTGCTGTTGAGTTTTTTAAATGTAGTTTTTGGCGCTTTGAGCAGCACAAGCTGAGTGCCATCTGGTTCCATTATATTAGAGAGAAGGCAGACACGTCTCTACGGCTGATATCTCCAACACTCGGCAGCTCACACCAAAACAATCTAGACTGAGAAATAGCACTACAGGTAAGAGGAAAAAATTATATTTTTAATTTTTGGAGTGAACCATCCCTTTAAAAGAGAGAAGAGACTTAGATGTGGATAAAAAAAACTTGTTACAATGACATAAGTATCCGCACTGCTGTGTTGTATGCTCAAAGTTATCATTTTCACAAACCTTGTTAAAATCCCAAAGGTTAGGAAGGAATAAGCCTCATTTTTTGCAGATAGGCCATTGAAAGAAATGCGGGCTGAGAGAATTTATTGGGTTACAGATCTAGTGGAACAGAGGAGAGCCTGGAGGTGACATCAGGATGTTGGCTCTCTATAAGCAAACAACCCCACAAATGCCAACAGATTTTGATACAAATATTACTAAACTCTTATTAGTTAATGCAATTATGACTTTAACACACTTTTACAGCCCTGGCCACTTCAAACCAGTGACAGACCAAACAACAAATAGAGAAATCTCTTAAGTGAAACCACCAAAACTGCTCTAACCTTGGCAGAACACTGTGTCTCCATGTAGGATCCCATCACTCGTAGAAACAGCCTGATTGAGAAAATATGTTTGAGGGCCTTTAAACATCAACAAACGTGGCTACCTGTGTGGCCTGTTAATGCAGTATTTTTACTGTTTTATTTTAATTTAGCCTGTTTAGTGATTTTTTTGCACAAGTGATCATATCTGCTGCTTAATCGCTCTCAAACACGTTAACAACCAGATAGCTACTTTAAACAAGCTTGTATAATTTGGCATTTTCAGAATGTCAACATCTGATGCCTAACACCTTATTCTGAGAGATTGTATTTTCACCTTCGTAAAATCAAGAAGGAGTGACAGTGTAAGTGATTTATGAAAGTACTTGGGGTAACATGTCGTCTTGTCCATAAAATCTCAATAAAAATGACGCTTACATGTGTGTATTTATCACAGTGACATTATAGTAAAAGTCATTTTATTCAAAGGACTGTGAACAGTGCGGGTAAAAGCTTCAGTCTTGTTGTGCCTCAGCACTTTAAAAATATCTACTTAACTAAATATACTATACATATATACATATAAAGACTCTGAAGAATAATGTAAACACAAATGCTGCCTGTATCTGCTGCATCTGTTAACTGCAGGTAAGGTGCATGCTGGGTGGTTTAGAGCAGGCAGAGGGTGAGAGTGGACTGCCAATGAGTCCACAGTCCCTTTCCTTCCTTTTTCACTCCCTTTCTCCCTTTCACACGAGCAGAATTTATGAGGCCATTACGAGTGTGCATGCAGTGTCAACAGTGCCCAGCTAATATCTTTATCCAGCACCATGAGGAGCGGGGGGGGCCTGTCAGACAACACGTACACCGCCCAGGAGACAAACTGCCCTCCCAGCTCACAGTTCAGCTGAACACACACACACACACATAAACACTTAATATATTTAACATGCCTCAGCATTTCAAACACATTAGCTGGCTTCTTTAAGGCAGCCAGCAACTTAAATAATGAATTCAGCTCAAGCCTCCACTTATTATGAACAAATCTGTTCATTAAAGGAGGAAACTGAAACCTGGTCAGGTGCCCAGAGGATTAAAATCAATGCAGTGTACCTCGTAACAGACCAGCATATCCAGGATATATGCTAAATAATGCTGAGTGATTTTTTTCTACTAACAAAAATGTTTTTGTAGCGTGGAGCTTTGTAAACTGTCACATACTAAAAGCTGGCATCAAATGTCTGGTCTAATCTTGTTTACTTGATTTTTGATCAGAAAGTTTTAGATTTTAATTATTTTTCTGCAAATTATTCAGGTTAAGTTTTTGTACAGCTGACCGTATGTAGATAGCATTTAAAGGATACGTTTGGGGTTATTCTATTTAATTTCTTATTGTCAACAAATCCAATGAAAAGGCACAAAATAAAATAAAGAAATAAAACTCAATATGTTAGTTAGTCACTCTTACTTTCTGACTTTGCTACCCTCTCTGTGGCTCTCAGCCCCAAACCTGTCAGTAACTCTGAAGCAGGTCAACAAATATGTGACCTGCTTCAGAGGTGAATTTCACAACCGTAAGGGGCTGTAACATATGTCGTGTTTTTTTGCGTCCTCAAATTCATTGTTTTTGATGTAGTCACGCGGCAGGTGCACTCAGACGCCAGAGTGACGCCAGAGCAGCACACACACATTCCAGAGCACCCCTTTTTCAGGGCGCGACGGCTATGCTCTGAGATAATGTGAGTTCAACTTTTGGAACGCAGCAGTGCGCACCACATGTCATGTGACAAGGAACAACCAATCACAGCCAACAGATATCTTTCCCTTTTTCCGTAAATATCAGTCTGAGATAAATACGGAGGTGCAGGATGGCCAGAGCAGAGAGTCCCACAGATGATATGCCCACAGACTTATAAATAACACCTGGAAGAAGTTCAGCTCTGCACTTGGGATTTCAGGTAAATAGGCTTTGATACGGTGCTTGTTAAGGTTGCTTAGTAGCCTCAGATGCGACCTGCTGCTGCGCTATTGAAAGCTGGCACAAAAAAGGCACAACAGTAGGACCCAGCGCCCGACATTGCGTTTTCCAGGTGGTTAAAGATGCAGCATGTGTACGGGCCCTTAGCCGTCTCCAATGTTGTTTCCATTAATTTGGCAGTACATCCAACCAGCCTCACAACCGCAGACCACATGTTATCACACCAGCCCAGGACCTCCAATGTCTTCACCTGCAAGATCATCTGAGAACAGCCACCCGAACAGCTGATGAAACAATTGTTTTACACAACCGAAGAATTGCTACACAAACCGTCATAAACCGTCTCAGGGAAGCTGATCATCCGGTTGGATGTACTGCCAATTTTGGGGAAATGACACTGGAGACGTCCTATGGTAGTGAAATGAACATTCAATCTATGGGCAACAGCTCTGATGGACGATCCTGCAGTCTGCATGTCAATGGCAAAAACTTGCGACGTCTGTGGGATCGTGTTGTGTGATCAAACTACACATTTTAGAGTGGCATTTTTTTAGGACCATCCCAAGGAACACCTGTGTTGTAATGATGCTGTTTAACCAGCATCTTGATATGCCACGCCTGTCGGGTGGATGGATTATCCTGGAAAAGGACAAGAGCTCACTCTAACAGATTTTTAACAAATTTGCGACCAAAATTTGAAAAAGTCTCTAACTTAAAGTGATAGTGCACCCAAAAATGAAAACTCTGCCATTATCTTCTCACCCATATGCCGAGGGAGGCTCAGGTGAATTTTCAGAGTCCTCACATCACTTGCAGAGATTCCAGGGGAGAGGGGTAGCAACTCCACCTCATGGAGGCTTATGGTGCCCCAGATTCAAATGTCCAAAAACACAAAATATCTCCATACTGCTCGTCCGTAGTGATCCAAGTGTCCTGAAGCCCCGACATAAAAAGTTGTTTGGAAAAATGTCATTTGAACTCTGTTTTTAGCCTCATTGTAGCCTGTAGCTCTGACTGCCTCTCTGTGCACTGTGTGTGAGACCAGCGAAACCACGTGAACACACATGAACGCGGTGCCTATGTCTCGCGCAAGCGCGCACACCAGAGCGCGGTGCACAAAACTCTTCAGTTTTTCACCAAAAGCAAATAGCAAATTAGCTGATGATTTTGGTCTTTTCATGGGATTTATTAACTGTAAGAACTTTAGTTAATTGGTATCAGGACCGAAACACAGGTGCTTCATTGGCCCCAGAACTGAAAATTTTTAAATGATACCCAGCCCCGATGTTAACAATACGGGGTCAATAGAGAGCAAAGGTGTTATTTACAACATAAATTCAGCCACCCCATGTTGTCCGTTGAACTGCAGCCAAATGCTGTCATTAGAGACTCCACGGGGCCTTTGTCCCTCTTTCTCTGATCCATCTGCTGCTGGGGAGACACTGCAGCAGACCTGCCATCACGCTCACTGGCACCCGTCTGTTTTGCATGTGGCTGTTTGACACAACGCAGCAGGTGGGGGCATTATGGCCTGCTGGTGGCACGAGCGGCTCAATAGCTGCGGCAGCATTAGCTCTTATTACGCACACACACCAACTCATTACAGCTCACCGTGGGGTGATGCTGACAGAGGGACCCGGGCCTCCATCTGAAGAGCATTGTCTCACAGTGTGGAGGTGGCGATACACACCAGTGGAGGAAGCTATTCACTGATGGATCATTAAAGAAGCCCACAACAGCAAAACAGTGCTCTTGTTGAGCAGTGTGGGATGTTGAGGCAATAATGTGCTTTAATTGTCTGCCCTATGGACGCAGCTCTGATTTGAAAGCATGCGGTTGAAAAAGTTTTTGTTTTCTTTCAAATTTCTTTATGCCTCTCTCTATTATGTGCAGATTTTGTCCTCCAAATCATGAAGAATGTTTCTTTCAAGGATCAATTTTGAACTGGGGGTATAAAGTTAGATTATTCCCTCTTAAATAGTTGTAGTGGTACCAGCATGAGTTTAACTAGCAGTATTTTGGGGTCACTGTAATCATTTTGGTAATAACAGTAATCAAAGGGATGAAACCACAGACTGTAAAAAATGAATGTAGCCGCTTCAGCGTCAGCCACCGGTTTGTGGATTGCTGTTTTGAAGCCTTGAGTTTGGAAGTTTTAGCCATCGCCATCTTTGATGTTTGGAGCCAGAAGTGACCATATTTGGATGAGAGGGTGGAGCTGTGGAGAAGCAAGGGGTAGATCTGACTCACAGACAGCCTGTCATTCAGTGGCCCACCCTTAATTATGCGTAACTTTAAGCCTGAATAAAATGTAAACCGATGAAGCAGCCACCCCACATTGAGCTCCCTCCGGATGTCCGAGCTCCTTACCCTATCTCTAAGGCTGAGTCCTGCCACCCCACTGAGGACACTCATTTTGGCTGCTTGTATCCGCAATCTCAGATGATAGAGCTCATGACCATAGGTGAGGATTGGGACATAAATGGACTAGTAAATCAGAAGCTTTGCCTTGCAGCTCAGCTCCCTCTTCACCATGACGGTCAGACGCAGACCCTGGTAGAGGTCTGTGCTCTGCAAGTGCCCCTCTGTTATATTTCAGTTTCCCACTGCTTTTCCTTTAGTTTATATAATGTGGCATTTCTATGAGGATTCTATGAGGGCAAGTTGAACTCCTGCAGCGCTCCACAGCTGAGATAAGCAACAACTTGCATCCCAAAGCGAAAATCACGTCATGTTGAAGGAAATGAAACCAACCTGCTGTCCATCTCAGGTGGTACAGAACAGAAGGTGAAATTAATTTAATTGGATAAACCTGCTTACGTATCAGAAATGAAATGTAATAAGCTCTAATGAAAGTTCGATTCTGCTCTTGTCTCTCTTTCAGTCATGGTGGACCGCACAAAAAGCCCCCCTATTGTTTTACGACCCCACTGAAAAACTAATCTAAAAGTTACTGCTGGTAAAGTAGCAAAGTAATCTAAAAGTTACTTTGCTACTTTACCAGCAGTTTTCTATCAGTGTTGACTTGTACTAATGTGCGTGTCTGTCTTTACCTGAACTCTGCGTGTTTTTTAAACTTTTCTATGATTTATGTCAAAGTCTCCTGTTTAAAATGCTGAAAACAAATCCATTTCCTCGCCACCTGTGCCAAACAATGTCTTTCTACATCTGCATCAGTGTCCCAGGTATGTTTTGGTTTTTGGAGTAACTCAGATATGTGTTGTGTATGTAAACATCACATCCTGGTTTTGAGAAACCTTCCTGCTGGAGTAAACACAAAAATAACATGTTTGCATTTCTGATCACAGCTCATATTTTTGAGTGTGTGAGAAAACTTGACCCAAGAGCTGCAGCCTCTCTTTAATTAAAGAGTGTATTATTTGCTCATTTTTATTAACCTCTCATTATTCTGTAGTAGTTTTCTAACTAATTTGTTTGTTGGCTCAATATGCTTGATTTTTACTGATACATCCTTAATGGCCTATTATCCTTAATGGACCCAGTGGTATTCCCTTATTCCCTTGACTTGTTTTTATGTTAATGTCTGTAATTTAAAGAAGAATCCGAAATTGATACTATAAACTCAAAATCCTGTCTCTTTGGACTATTTTTGTCTCTTTTGTTGCATTGTAAAATTGCTCTTTTGTTCAGTAACCCTTCCAGTATCAAATATTCATCCGGCTCAGTGAACTAGTTGCAGGATCTGCACTGGGATCGACAATTTATGAGTTTGATTCCCTCTCCCAGTTTGTGAGTCCAGCTCCCAGTTGGGTCATTGAAACTCTACATCATAAAACTGCCCCAAGAATTAAAAACCTCTTACAGACGAGTGTCTTATCCGAGCTTCTACTGCACCTGAGCCTCACTGGAGTTGCCTGCAGTAAACTGTGTGCAGATTCTGGGGAAGACCTGTGTGGTGTCGCAGCACAACCAGAGCAAAGAGTCTCCAGGAAGTTACTGCTCCCAGCCAGGAAATAACCTTTTTAGGTTTTTGTACGGATCAAACAAATGAAAAACAGTTTACCTTATTAATTAGTGGGTTTTATGATGTTGTTGGATGAATTTTTTCTTATTATTATTTTTTCTAACCTTTAGACAAAGCCAGGCTAGCTGCTACCTTGTGCCTCCAGTCTTTAGGCTATGCTAAGCTAACTGGCTGCTGGCTGTAGCTTCCTTGTTATCAGACAAATATGAAAGTTCTATCAATCTTCTCATCTAACTCTCTGCTAGGAAGCAAATAAGTTTCATGTTCAACTATTCCTTTACGTGTAACAATTCTTCAGTGTTACTTAGAAGGTTCAGGACTCAAAACCCCCAAAACTTTGTTTTGCAGGACACAACAGTGCACACTTTGGCAAGCTTCGTGACCGTCTCAGCCCATGTTCTGAGTGCTCATACTGTACTTAATATAATCAACTGCATGCACCTTTGTAAGACTGCTTAACAAACAAAATCCTGGATTATTTGGGTTTGATGATTTTTACGGTTTGATGTAATATAGTCCGTCTAAATGTCAATATATTGTAACACTATTTAGTTGTATATATTTGTCAGTATAATGTCATGATAGTCAGTTTGAGAATTTATCAGCGGTCAGATAAAAGTCATCTGAAAATCTGCCAGGAAGTCTAGTCCCTGTTGCAGCAGTGCCAGCTGAGACAAGACTTGTTTTTAGTCTCATCGTGGTAGCTCAGCATGAAATTCTTAAATGATATAAGAATATATTTTGTACATTTAAAAAGCTTGCGTTTGCAAATACAGAAATTGCTTGTAATGTATGTATGTAACTTTAAGTGTTTCAGAGAGCATTATTAGTGCTTTTTAAAAATTATTTTTCATTATTTTTTAGCTTTACAGCTGAGTGTAGTTACCCTAAAAAGTTTTTCATGTTGTTAGTACAAGGCGACTGTCTTTAGAATAATAACATACGTTAGATTCGGCATCTTACTGCTGCTGCTCCTGTGTGTGGCTGTTGACTTTTTAAATTTGTGTTAGATGAAGCTGTTACAGATGTGGATCAATACAGATACAATCCAGGTCAGATCAGACTAATAACACAAAAACTCAGCATGAAACCTCTGCATCTATCAGCTTTGTGAAGGGATGTGTTTGATCTTACCATGTCTGAAGTTTAATTTTGCTTTTAAAGGGTTGAACATCGCAGCTTATTGTCCTGACCCTTCCTTAGTTGCCTTTCATCTCAGTAAAGCTACATTAACGAGGGGCAAGACCTGCTCCTCCTGCTGCTTCCTCTCTGGATCAAGGACCTGCAGAGCCATAAAGACAACACTGATTGTCTGCTCAGGACATAAGACGAGATTACTGAGGAACAAGTGTCAGACCTCATAACCTTCCTCATAAAGGCTCCATTAGCTCCTGCGCTACAGTAGCTTTATAGCTGCACTGAAAGAAATATCAACAGTAAGCTGACAACTACACTATGAGTGTGTGTGACAGTATGTCTCAACAGTGCATATGTGAACACCGGTTAAACAAATAATACTTTGCAAAAAAAAAAAAAAAAAAAAAAGACGACAAATAAACTACTTAGAAAAATCAGATTAGATCTGAAGCGGTGCTGAAGGTCATTTAATTTCTATTATGAAAACAGCAGGTTGCCATTTTCCTCAGCCACAGCAGGATTAAACTGCCACAACTAAATGTAGAGATCATTTGTCAGTGAAGCTGGTTTCCGAGAGGAGGGCGGATCTGTCACTGAGACACTCCTTCCTGTCCCTAATATGTGATTAAACTCAACAAAGTGGTGGGTCAGCAAATAAGCTGAGAATATGCACATTTTTCTGTTTGTTATTAGCACTGTGATAATCCTACACAGAGGGTTTCTTGCTCTTTTCAGTGCAGCACTACAGATGTAGTTTGTTCTATAAATCCAGGAGAGGTTTATATTATATACCATAAAACTTCAATGAATAGCCCGGGCTATTATTTGCTTAAATCACTGAACTCATCAGGCTTATATTAGGGACAGGCGTCTATATGGGACAGGCCTTTAATTCCTCTCACGTAAAATTATTGCTCAGCAAAGATGGGAAATACGATCAAATAAATTGTTTATTTAAACCAGTACGAATAAAACTTGTATAAAACTTGTATATGTTATGACTGGTTAAAACAATATTCAGAATCAGAATCAGAAATACTTTATTGATCCCCGAGGGGAAATTATTTATGTTACAGGTGCTCCTTGCAAGAGAGGAAAGATACGTGAAAATATAAGAAATTTAAACAATAGTATTTACAAATATATAGTTCATAACTGGATGAATTTTTATGAAAAACATTATGATTCTTTTGATTGGTGGACCCTTATGGACTAAAGGAATATGAATAACTTACCGGGTAATTGAGGAATGGACACATATTCTGACTTTATGACAGCTTTAGAAGAAGGGAGTCACCACTTGTTTTTTTGTCAAATCTGAATGACTTAGGGTCATCTGTGGTGCTCATGGTTTCAATAAAATGGAATCAGCCAAGCTAACAATGTGTAGCATTTCCATATTGACAAAAGTTAAAACATTTATATTTGTATGCACAATCTAAGCAGCTGACTAACGTTAGCTCAAAAGGGCAGTTAACAATCCGGTTTTATACATCCAAAGAACGTCTATGAAAATAACTGCTTCACAACCAGACCAGGCTTCTAATTGAGACAGGCCTTTATTTATCAAAATGTGTAGCCACATCAGGCAAGTAAAAGAGACTGGGCATTTAATTGGGACTAGGCTTTTAACTGAAGTTTTACAATACATTAAGAGTCTGCAGCCACACTAGCAACTCTGCAGTGCCTTGCTGATGCTAACATGCTGATGTTCCTCATGTATAATGTTGGCCATTTTCACCATTTTAGCTTAGCATTTAGCACTGCAATTTTTTGACCCTTTAACACAAACTTTATAAAAGAAGTGGGTGTAGC
Organism: Epinephelus lanceolatus; assembly: GCF_041903045.1. Lineage (NCBI taxonomy): Eukaryota > Metazoa > Chordata > Actinopteri > Perciformes > Serranidae > Epinephelus > Epinephelus lanceolatus. Next base: position 24,727,896 of record NC_135734.1, on the reverse strand, counting down.
CTCCATGTCTGAAAAGTGAGGCCAATGTGGAAGTACCTTAAACCTGCATTCTTTAGCCAGAAGAAGCCAGCTGGGGGCGACTCCACTGGTTTCCAGCTTATACTGTATAAAAGAAGCGGCAGTAGCCACTTTGACCTCACCCACTGGTTTGTGGACTACCATTTTGAAGCCTTGAGTTTGACGTTTTGGCCATCGCCATCTTGGATTTTTGGAACAAGAAGTGACCATATTTGGACAAGACAGTGAAGCTTACCCTAACTTGAGAGTCCAGCTTGGTAGCACAGTAAATTTACAGCTAGGGTTCACTGTGATAATGCCAATTCCAATTTTTGCTAATAAAAACCAGGCTTAAAACCATTAAAACAAAAAGGTTGCAAAAAGTCTGATTGCTAATTACCTTACTTCTCACTTAATTTATTACCAGAAGTAGTAGACAGTAAAGCAGGGTATACTTTAGGGCATGGCTACCTTGTGATTGACAAGTGGCTACCATAACGTGCTCTGGGGTTCTCAGTCAGATCCACCCTCTCGTCTAAATATGGTGACTTTGGCTCCAAAAAAAAAAATCCAACATGGTGAAAGATAAAATGTCTGGCTCGAGGCTTTAAAATGGCAGTCCACAAACCAATGGGTGACATCACAGTGGCTATGTCCACTTCTTTTAATACAGTCTGTGCTCCTGACATATTCATGAATGTGTGTGACATTTAACCCAAAACCACAAATGTCAACCTCATGGTGTTGCTATAGGAACAGTTAAGAAATTACCAAAGTCATACGAAGTTGTCCTCTCAAAAAGATAAATAAATGGAAGACCTAACCACCTCTGTGTGCTCTTATTGATGCTGAATTATTTTGTTGTAAACCTTACTAAACATGGCTTTTTTTTATTGTTATGAATATTTCAGTCTGTGCTGCATTATGTGTGCATGTAGGAGCATCTTCAAATCCCTGTTCGACTGTCACTTACAGAGATCTTGTCACTGTATCAGCATCATCTCACCTCCTAGGCAGCAAATTTACTCAGGCAGCAAATTGGCTTCAACAAATCAAACAAACACGTGTCAGTTCACAGATAGAAATACTGTATGAACACACACACAGACTCACCAGGGGGACAGTGCTGAAGCTGTCTGAGTGTGTACTTCCCACTCTGCTTGGACCGGTCCAACTTGAGCCTGCAGGAACAAACAGGGGGAAAAAACACAGTATGTAAGGTCACAGTGGGTTAACAATCCACCACACCAGGAAGAGAACCACCTCCTCATACAAGAGAGCCACACAGGGCCAAACTACCTCTTCTACTGCCTGAGAGAGGAAACAGGGGAGGCAGAGATCAAGCCAAATATCTAATTAGGAGGGTAATAGGGGGATATGGTCTCTGATCTGTGGTCAGGTTTTAGTTCCAGCTCTTATGAATCAAACTACTGTCAAATATCTTCTCCAGAGTGTTTCCCCCTTGTTTTCCGATGTGTTTCAGGTCCAACATGGTTCCTGTGGACCAAAGCAGGGGCGGACCTTGGAGTCTTACAATTAATGCAAAGTAACATGATTCACCGGTAGAGAAGTTATCCTCTGTAATTTCAGGCTACATGTCTGAATTTTACTTATTGGTGTAATTCACTAGATCCCAACCTTCCCAACTAGAGGTCGCCAGAGTTTTACTTCATTCATTCTATATTTCACTCATTTCTGTGAATAATAAAATAATTGTTATTTTTAAAGTTACGATTGTTCAAGATATAAACTAAAAAAAATCTCACAGGATAAGGGGACAGTAAAGACCTGAACACAAGCCTTGTCCTGTATTCAACGTTCCTGCACCTTTTCATGGAGAAAATTTCAAAACTCTTCATTGACTTTTCAAGTACTCGATATTAAATTCCCATGACTATCCACAATGTATAAAAAGAACAATGTTCCATCTCAAAAATGCAGAGCAATTTCAAAGTAGTATTGGGGCACAGACTAGAATAAAGTTCAATCACACTGTCATAACATATCGGATTCAAAGTACTGAAACATAATTCCAGTTAGCTAGCACACATGAAGGGAGAGACAGAACACAGGGAGAAAATGAAGAAACATACAGTACAGGCCAAAAGTTTGGACACACCTTCTCATTCAATGCGTTTTCTTTATTTTCATGACTATTTACATTGTAGATTCTCACTGAAGGCATCAAAACTATGAATGAACACATGTGGAGTTATGTACTTAACAAAAAAAGGTGAAATAACTGAAAACATGTTTTATATTCTAGTTTCTTCAAAATAGCCACCCTTTGCTCTGATTACTGCTTTGCACACTCTTGGCATTCTCTCCATGAGCTTCAAGAGGTAGTCACCTGAAATGGTTTCCACTTCACAGGTGTGCCTTATCAGGGTTAATTAGTGGAATTTCTTGCTTTATCAGTGGGGTTGGGACCATCAGTTGTGTTGTGCAGAAGTCAGGTTAATACACAGCCGACAGCCCTATTGGACAACTGTTAAAATTCATATTATGGCAAGAACCAATCAGCTAACTAAAGAAAAACGAGTGGCCATCATTACTTTAAGAAATGAAGGTCAGTCAGTCCGGAAAATTGCAAAAACTTTAAATGTGTCCCCAAGTGGAGTCGCAAAAACCATCAAGCGCTACAACGAAACTGGCACACATGAGGACCGACCCAGGAAAGGAAGACCAAGAGTCACCTCTGCTTCTGAGGATAAGTTCATCCGAGTCACCAGCCTCAGAAATCGCAAGTTAACAGCAGCTCAGATCAGAGACCAGATGAATGCCACACAGAGTTCTAGCAGCAGACCCATCTCTAGAACAAGTGTTAAGAGGAGACTGCGCCAATCAGGCCTTCATGGTCAAATAGCTGCTAGGAAACCACTGCTAAGGAGAGGCAACAAGCAGAAGAGATTTGTTTGGGCCAAGAAACACAAGGAATGGACATTAGACCAGTGGAAATCTGTGCTTTGGTCTGATGAGTCCAAATTTGAGATCTTTGGTTCCAACCGCCGTGTCTTTGTGAGACGCAGAAAAGGTGAACGGATGGATTCCACATGCCTGGTTCCCACTGTGAAGCATGGAGGAGGAGGTGTGATGGTGTGGGGGTGTTTTGCTGGTGACACTGTTGGGGATTTATTCAAAATTGAAGGCACACTGAACCAGCATGGCTACCACAGCATCCTGCAGCGACATGCCATCCCATCCGGTTTGCGTTTAGTTGGACGATCATTTATTTTTCAACAGGACAATGACCCCAAACACACCTCCAGGCTGTGTAAGGGCTATTTGACCAAGAAGGAGAGTGATGGAGTGCTGCGGCAGATGACCTGGCCTCCACAGTCACCGGACCTGAACCCAATCCAGATGGTTTGGGGTGAGCTGGACCGCAGAGTGAAGGCAAAGGGGCCAACAAGTGCTAAACACCTCTGGGAACTCCTTCAAGACTGTTGGAAAACCATTTCAGGTGACTACCTCTTGAAGCTCATGGAGAGAATGCCAAGAGTGTGCAAAGCAGTAATCAGAGCAAAGGGTGGCTATTTTGAAGAAACTAGAATATAAAACATGTTTTCAGTTATTTCACCTTTTTTTGTTAAGTACATAACTCCACATGTGTTCATTCATAGTTTTGATGCCTTCAGTGAGAATCTACAATGTAAATAGTCATGAAAATAAAGAAAACGCATTGAATGAGAAGGTGTGTCCAAACTTTTGGCCTGTACTGTACATGATGGTAAACAAAACATTGTCAAACATTGGCGCATATTTGAGCTACAAGACGGCAGTAGCTCAGTCCACAGGGACTTGGGTTGGGTTGCCGGCTCAAGTCCCCCATCTGGACCAAATATGGAGTGTGCACAGGGAGCTGGAGAGGTGCCAGTTGGCCTCCTGGGCACCCTGAGCAGGGTACAAAAGAAACAACTGGTCGCGGCGCCGATCCATGGTTAGCCCCCTCGCTCTTACATCTCTTCATTTAATGCATGTCGTCTTCTTCTTCTTTGTGTTTGTCTTATTTGTGTTCGTCTTCATCTTCTTTGTCTTCTTCGTCCTCTTTTTCGTGTTCGTCTTCTTCGTCTTTGTCTTCTTCTCATTCTTCTTCTTCGTGTTTGCCTTCTTCGTCTTTGTCTTCTTTGTGTTCGTCTTCTTCGTGTTCATCTTCTTCATGTTCATCTTCTTCGTGTTCATCTTCTTCGTGTTCTTCCTCTTCGTGTTCGTCTTTTTCGCCTTTGTCATTGTGTTCGTCTTCTTCATGTTTGTCTTCTTCTTTGTCTCATTCGTCTGTCTTATTCTTCTTCATCGTCGTCTTCTTCAGTAACAGAAAATACATTTGTTGAAGGTTGTCCACAGAAGATTACTCAACACTTAGTGTCATTACAAAAATTCCATGACTTTTCCAAAACTTTCAAGAATATTATGAATTCCATGACTTTCCCAGGCTTTCCATGACTGTGGGAACCCTGTGTATTAAAAAAGTATGCAACTAAAACCAAAGAGCTAGAACAATGGCCGAGCCTCAGGGAGAAGGAAACACTGACTTTGTCATAAAAGAAGCCTTTTAAGTAAACAAGCCTATCAGTGAACATAATACACACAAAGAATTATATTAGAAGTTCCTACAAGTATCGAGACAACTCACCTCTGGTGCAATATTTACAGGAAATAATCAAAATTCATTCAAATAGCTTGTTGTACACAAACATCCTGCAGTTATTGTGTTCACTGTTTGGGTTAATTGTACAGTTCATCTGTTGCTTTGTGCGGATATTTTTATGCTTTAAATAAAATATGAATTATATATGAAATGTGTCACTTAATCAGGGGCCGTTAGTTACTTGATGGATACGGGGTCCTATAATGAAAAAGGTTGAGAACCACTGGTGTAATTGATGCTGCTATAAGGCACAATATGTTCTGCTAGTAGGAGCTCCTTTTCTGTCAGCATTAATTAAAACCTGTGACATTCAGAATCACATCGCATAGTTAAAGGCATTTCTAAAGTCACTCTAATTGCTATGATATGCTATGAGGTTACACTGGTAACAGTACAGGACTCTGAGAAGTTATTAAATCATCTTCCTCTGTTATATATTCCCTCTGCACATTACACACAGTGCTCTTTACAGAGACACTCACCAGCCGCATGGTAATATATCACCACAGAAGACCTTGGCCTTTGAGTTTGTGGCATGTTGCTGAGGATAAATGTGTTCCTCTCCAGCATTAATTATCCCTCTTACATTGTTTAATTGCCACTTTGATTACACTGTGAAGAGCCTGTTAGAAGGATCTGAAATCATTTGAACTGTATTAAAAATATCCATCTCTTAGGAACTGAAATTGTTTCAGTTTGAGACTCACCAGCTTGTGTGTACACAGGAACTGGAACTGGTACAGATGTGTTGAAGGACAGAGGGGAGGTGATGGAGAACACCGGGATGTGTCCAGGCGAGCATCATGGAGCAGCAGTGAAGATGTTTAGCTCAGGTTACAGATGGCTTTAAATTTCAGCAGTACAGTGAAACTCTCTTCTACTCGTTAAACAGAAAAAAGACATTTCTGAAAATAAATGCAGACACTCAGAACTTTACCTGCTCCTTTTCTCAGCTGCCACTTAAACACAGTTTGAGAAATGAGAAGTGATACAGATTTGTCTACAAAAGTGGGAAAATCACTAAAGCATGTTATTCAAACACTGGTACATTGGATTATTTAGAGCAAAAACAATTTGTCAGAAGAAAAATAATAAGCATGTTTTTGGACAGTCAATAAATGGTTTCACTTAGTTCTTCTGCAAAAATGCCAAACATCCCAGCTTTCTCAGTTGTGAAGATTTGATGCATTTCTTAATCTAATGTGATAAAAACTGAACATCATTTGCTTCTGGACTGGTGTTTGGACAAATGCAAACATTTGAAGACATCATCTTGGACTCTGGAAAACTGTGAGGAACATTTCTTACTATTTTATGACATTTTACAGACAAAATAATAACTCATTTAATGGAGAAAACAATCAGCAGAATAATCTATAAGGAAATTAACTGCAGCTCTAACATGATGTCTTCAACAGTCAAGACAGATTGCTGCAGTACACAACCAGTCTGGTCACTGGTCTGGCAGATATTTTCTCAACATGGAAGTATACAGTACCATCTGGTGGACATTTTCATACTGCAGTGCAACATCCAAACATGTATAACCACCTCATTTAATGCCCTCACGCTAATACACAAATGTTTCATGAGGCGGATGCTTTAAATGTAAGATTTAACACTTTTAAACTAAAATTAAAGGTCCAATGTGTAGGATTTACTGGCATCTGAGGTTGCAGCTGTGGTGGCTGATGCAAAAACACTCATGGCCCTGTCTTGAGCCTGTGTTTGGTTTGTCCATTCTGGGATGCGGTAGAAACAACATGATGTACTCTGTGGAGGAGGACTCGCTCCATATGCAGATATAAACAGCTCAGTATAAGGTCACATAAACACAACACATCTTAGTTTGAGGTGATTATGAACAAATTAAAACATAGTTATGACTAGTATATTCAATTCCTGCCAATATATCCCCCTACACATCCTACAATCCTACACACTGAACCTTTCAGTGTTTTTCACAATGAAAAAAAAGGTCAGAACAATGTCATATTAAATTCCCGATATTTATTAAATTAGAAAACTGTTCTGTTGTTTCTGTAATTTTCTCAACAAAAAAAAAAAAACAAAAAAAACATCCGTATTTACACTCTTCAAATGAACCAAATACACAGTTTAGGTGATATTTTAGAGATCAGCTAATGTTCCTGTAGAAGGACAGCATGTCGTCCAGACTCTGTTCAGGCTGCTGGGCCTGGCTGGGGTCTACAGACTGGGGGGTCTGCTGAGGCTGAGACTGGCTCTGCAGCTGAGGTGGATGCTGAGGTGGATACTGGGTAGGATACTGGGGTGGGTACTGGGGAGGATACTGAGGTGGGTACTGTGGGGGAAATGGAGGACGTAAGTGAGGTGGTCCAGCAAACTGAGGAGGAGGAAATGGAGGATAAAATGGAGGAGGGGCATACTGGGGGTTAAAAGGAGGAGCAGACACGGGCGCTGAATCTGCTGGGTGATCTAAAGGTGATGACTGCGATGAGGCCTGTGGTTGTGAAGGAGGTGGAGGAGGTGGAGGATTTTGTTGAGGTTGGGGAGGTGGAGGAGCAGTCTTAGGTTGAGATTGTGGCTCCTCTTTGCTCTCAGAGATTCCTCCTGGGCCTTTAGTCCACTTGAAGGACATCTCAGATTTACTCTGAAAGTTAGTCTTCCCTGGCCTTTGACTCTTCTCCTTAGTAAAGTAGGCAGAGGGAGGTGCAAATTCTGAATCTCGCTCATCACGAAGCCGAGTTTTCCACTCACTAAACATAAACTCTGCAAAAAACAGTAAGGTGGTGGTGTTAAGGAAGTCAAATGTTTGACAGCTTACAGAAAGAGTAACATCAGTCTGAAAAATTCTTAATCACACGTACAATTATCTATAGCATACACAACTCATAATTCATTTTGAATTTGTCTCATCTGCAACACATTCTATTACAGATATCTAAACAGCTTGCAACAAGAGGCACACAAAAAGGGCACAGTGTTTATGATCTATTCCTCTAACTATACAACCCATAACTTTACATTCCACCTGAAAATCTATTAGATGTTAACTTAAAGAGAGTGAAGAATTACTGCAAAATGATGCATGGCACCTAAACAGCACTACAGCCTGTAGCAGAGAGGGATCTGATTTTGTATGTGACATCAAGCAGGTTTCTAGTTAAGTTGTCTCGCAAAGCCAGACCTATTGCATGCTGTACCAGCTTGAGATAGCCAGCACGAGAGAAAGGTCTGGCTGAACCCATTAACTCTGCACTTAGGGAAGAAAACGCCCGAGGTTCACTTTATTTCTTTAAATCAATCACAACTGTCTGGGGCAGCACTCAGCCGAGGATGCAGTGATGGTGCTCCTGTAAAATAGTGTCAGGAGGGAACTTGTTATGGTGGAACATGTGCGCGTGGGTAGGTGAGTCCTGGCATTTAAATGGCTAAAAGGCCTTTACACAAACCATTTTTTGCATGTGATTACCAAGGTCAATTCTTCTTAGCTCTCACATCATGAATACAGTTATCAACCAATCACGTATGAAACGTACGTCACATCACAGCGTCTCTGGTGGTCCTCTTGTGGAGGACCTGTTGAAACTGTTGCAAATTTGCTTTGATGTGAGTATGAATGGTTTTGGTGTAAAATACGACTTCACATTTTCATGTTGTTTGTTCATCACACCTCTGGTGTGAAAAGGTGCCTGCAAAAGATATATGCCACATAAAAAAAATAAAAATTAAATTAAAGAAGGTTGTAGCCATAGGGTGTATAATATAATGGATGGCGCTACAACTTCACCCACTGGATTGTGGATTCCATCTGAAATAGGCAGCCAATGACAGGCTTATACCCACAGTTTACATCCTGTGAGTCAGACTACTATCAAAGTAATACAATTCATACTACACTTAAAATCCCTTTCATAAGGAAATCTTGTCAGCTTTCCAAAGACACTAGTAAAAGAACACTTGAAAGTACTTTGTGCTTTACTTCATTTGTGCAATAGATCTTTTTTACAGCAGACATTTTGATGTGTTATTGTAGGAAAGGCACAGATGTTACTCATAACGTTATGATAAATCTCTTCAGTTCATTTGTCCCAGTAGGCCCTGACAGACTGACAGTGAGCCAGCATGCAAAATGACAGCACGCTGAAAATTAATTATTGTTTAATTTTCTGTTGTCTATTTTACTCAAATAGACTTCTGCTTTCCCATCCTGGAAAACAGCAGATAAGTACATGTCCTACTTGTACTGGATACTCACTCATTTTCTTCCAACATGCTTTCATCGTAGTCAGGCTGTAAGAAGATAACTTTTAAATGTTTATGTGGACCTTTCAGTAATAAGGCTTACCTTTGCCTCTGTCCCATTCTCTGACATGAGGAACTCCTGGTCTGGTGTCCTTCCTTTCCTGGATCTCCACTACCACCTTCTTCAGTGTGCTGACCTCCGGGGAGTCCTCTGGTGGAGGTGGGGGTCCTATTAATTCACTTTCGTCCTCCTCCCCTGGACAAACAATTCACAACAGTCCCTTATTAACATTCATGTGATTATTGAATCAATAAATTGGTGTTGTTGAGAGGTGGTTGTGGATTCTAACCTTCGTTCTCCTCCTCTTTCTGCTCCTCCTCAGTGCCATCAAGCTTGGCCTTCTTCATCTTCCTCTGCCTCACCTTGGCCAGTCGGGCCTGCAGGATGGCCTGCCTCTTTTCCTTCAGCTGTTCTCTTTTAGTGCGCTGATCTGTGGTCTGAAGGACAGGACAGATGTAAAATAAAAAACAAAAACTGAGCAAAAACTGAAAGTGCATTAATGATTGGGTAAGACTCAACTTAAATCTTATTCATTTAATATATCAAATGCACAAGGACTTGTAGAAAGAAAAACCCCGGATGTGGTAGTGGATGTGTTTAATGTACATACATAGGTATGACTGTAGTGTGGGGTGACTGTTAATCAAGGAAACTTTAAACGTCACTCAAGATAACATTTCTGTACATCCTTCCTGTGATTGACAGCTCACCTGGTCTCTGAGCATGTCCAGTGTTTCTCTCTGCTTTCTGCGCTGCTCTTCATCTTGAGCGAACGCAAAGTAACCCACACCGAGATCCCGAGCCTCTGTGATGAACACACACACAAAATGCAGATTACAGCACAATGTTAACAAACCAATACCCTTCATTTCACATGTGTGCAGAAACGTTGTAGAGATGTTTTAACAGTAACCTTGTCCCCTGATATCCTCATAGTGGATGGGTCCAACAGGCCTCTTCATAGCCTCCTCTTCCTCCCTTTCCCACTCCTGCCTCTGCAGCTCTCGACGCATGTCCTCGGAGAGTAAGTCGGCTGAGGGTTTCCTACATGGAATAGTCATACCCAAAAAAGTTGCAGTTCCCACCATGAACATACAGAAACCATCACTTGCACCTTGATATAGTTTTTATTTGTAGAATATTCACCCTTTTCCTTTAAGGTCTAGGTCCATTTTCTGAAAACCTGGCAGGTCTTTCTTCATGCATCTGCGAGATCGGCCTAAAGAGTCCACATAATCCACCCTACAGACAAACAACACAGCAGAACAACATTTCACAAATGGGTTTTGTTTGTTTAATACTTCAATTTGAACTGTTGGTATTATACACAGTGTTTTTGAAGATGGTAGTGGTGGAGGTATTGGGCTAAAATAAATTACTGGGATTAGTCAATGTTTCTTATTTATATAGTAAATGCATGTATTTTTTACCAACATACTAACTAAACTGCATATTTCCTGAATCAAATCTTTCAAAATGAATGAATCAGACTTTACCATTCTTCATCTGGGGTTTGAGGAGGAGGGACAGGAGACGGGTTGTCTCTTTCCTCATCATCTCGTTCTCTTTCCTTTTGTGCAAGTGTTTCTCTCTTCTTGTCAATGATCTTCTGAGTGAAATCGACCAGGAACAGCCCCTCTGCCTCTTCATCTGAGGTATTACAGGACAAGTTTAATTCAAAGTGACTACATTTTGTCACACAGCTGAACGTCAGGAAGATAACAATTATACTCCACCAACCTGGAAAGTCTCCTTTTGTCATCTGGTCGTAGAGTTTGGCTTTCTCCTCCAACTTGCGTCTGTTGTAAGAAGATAAAACCGGAGTCAGACGTTTTGCTCTTCATTGTGTTATGTCAGTAAACCCTGTATAATGTGTTACACTGACCTTGATGTATCCAGGTTGACCTGCTCCTCAGCCAGCTGCTCTGCATCTTTCTCAGCTCTTGCTGAAACACCAGCATTTTGTTTGCTCCAGACATTACGTTTCTACACAGCAGCATGAAGACAAGACACCCTGGTTAGTGATCTCACTCTGTAGTTACACAAGCAGGTACAAATAAGCCCCCCAACATAACACATACTGTACCTTGACTTTGGATTTTGATGCAACTCCAGCAGCACCAGCATTTTCATGCCCAAGTTTATCCTGCTTGAACTGCTCCTGCTTTCTGTACAGTTCAGCTTTAAGATCTACCAGCTGTAAGAAACATGTTAGAGAAACAGAGATAAAGAATGAACTACAAAAAATTATTTTGGCTACTAAAACAACTGTAACTGTGTATATGCTCCCAATGTATCCTGGCAGCAAGTTAGCTAACGCTAGCTACCTGTTGTTAGCACTTAATTAAACGTCTCACGGCCACACAGGGTGTCAATAAAATGTGTATAAAGCTGCTTCTCAGTGTAACTCACCGATGAAGCGGTCACATCGAAGGGTTTCTTCTTTTTATCCATGTTTACCACTTCTTTTCCATAGTATCCAGGCTTCTGCTGTAGTGTTAGCGGTGGTTGTCTTCTTCGTTGGTGGATCTCTTGCTAACAGAATTTCGCTTTACTGCCGACTAGTGGCGGTTTGATTGCTACTCTGTTGCTAGGGCAACAGCTTTGCCTCTGTCAGTTACTCATAGGAGGGGAAGAAGTGATGCAAAAAGGGGGGAGGCATGTCAATAATTTTTTAATTACTGGGGAGGGATTTATATTTTTATTTTGGCTTAGGGGAGAGCATACAAATTTAAATTATTTTGCATTTATTTTGCTGTCAATATTTAAAGAAAACATGTTTTCCAAACCCGAGTTTGGAAGGTATATATATAACATTTCAGTCACAAGTTAGGAGCTGAAATCGTAAAACTGCATTTCATGGGTTGCAGGCCTATTGTGGCTTTAAAGATATTTTAACTGATAAAAAAGAAAAAGAAAAAAGAGAGAATTGGTTATATTCCAAGGCACAGAGCAGGTTGAAAAGGGAGTCATAGATAATCGCAAAAGAGTAGGCTACTCCTTTATTTTATAACCCATCTGTAAATCAAGATAATTACAGTCTTGTTTCCAAATATAAATAAGGATATAAGCATCGGAAACAATACAATAGTAGGCCTACAGCCTATAATGAGGTAAATGTCATGCAAACTGCAAACACTTCTTTGGCCACAACAGACCTTTTTTACAGCAGACATTCTGACATATCATGGTAGGAAAATCATAGATGAAATTGACAACATTAACCATGTTTAGTTTAGTTCCATTACATGTCCCAGTAAGCTATTCCACTGAGCCAGCATGCCAGGACCTCCTCTAAGTGAAATGCAGTCATCATTAATGTTATTAAATACACCTATTCTGCTCCTATCATGACAAGTTAAATTGTTTGCTGTGCAAAATGTGTATTGTGATTATTTGGTTACAAGAAGCCTTAAAGTTCTATGAAGACATACCTTTGTTATTACCACAGACATAAAGTTATGTGTATTCACACTTTATGGCTGTTTGATCCAGATAAAAGCAGCTGTAGACATAAATAAACTGAGCGACACAGCTTTAACAGGCTGCACACTGTCCTGCAGACAGCAGTCAGTTTCTGGCAGAGGATCACTTTTTGGCACGACAGCCTAATGTCCTCACAGTGGATCACCCAGCATTAATCTCCTCAGAGTGTTTTCTTAGTCTGTCTTCCACTCCTGCCTCTGCAAATCTTAATACAAATGTTAAATTCTCTCCAGCAGAGGTGCAGCTCTGTGCATTAGGAAGAAGTTACGTAAGTTCTAAAATCTTTTTCATAAAAACACAATATACACCATTAAAGATTTTCTCCTGTTTCCGAGTAACTGTATCACACTCCTCACAGCCTGTTGTAGTTCTGCTTTAGTTACACTCATAAGCCTGTAATTTAAAATCCAGCTGATTTAACTGTGTGAGCTTTTCATCTTCCATATTGACACAGACAACCCATTAAGGTTTTTGTACTCTAAGATTCTACAAGGCCCATTTAATGAAGTTATAAAACATCACAACTTCACAGATATGACAAATTCTGAAAAATGATTTACAAAGGGCTTTTATTCCCAGAATGCTCTTTTGGTTTGGTTTTGAAAGTTGGTAGCATGATCTGTTGAAAGGTTTCACCACATAATCTTATCAAATATATATGACAACAGATTTCTCAATTTGATGCACTGAAGACACATTAAAAAGGTTCTCAGTGTGACTGTTACCTGTGTTGATATAAAGCTCTTCTTGAGTAAACACTATTTGTAATCATTTCCATGTGTATTGCATTTGTCCCAGTGATGACAGCTCAATATTGGCATGTTTCTGTGGGCACACCTAATAGAATGAATCAGCCCCATTTATCTGTATCTCTATGACAGCAACAATATTACTTACATCACCCTGGCAAACAGATAAGATGATGAACAGGTCTATCAGGCTACAACAGAGAAATCCCCACTTTGTTATCAATTTAAACATTTGAACAGTCCAATGCTACCAAGATATGAAGCACAAATACCTGTTGCTATTATATCTAATGAATTTAAAACCAACATGAAAGTGGATCAACGGTATAAAAAGGTGTGAAGACATTAGGTCCCAAACATTTTGAGGGAAAGAGAACTAAAGTTGCTGTCTATATCAGATTAAGATTAGCAGATTTACACATCAGATTGCTTCATCATATTGAGATTTTTATTCCATCATGTTTTTAAAAAGAAGCACTTGTTTGCTGTTCTTCCTGTTGTGTTCTCTGACCTTGTGGTGTAAGTCAACCAGCGCGGGCTCCAGCTTCCTCAGCCCTTCACAAAAACCTCAGGTAAGATACTTTTTTTCTGACAGCCATTAAAGACATTTGGATTAATTCTTTGACTGGTTATATGCATATTGAAAAAATAATGTAAACCAAGAAAAGTTAATTCTCTCTTTATCTAAACCTGTAGATGTAAATGTGCATGCATCTGTTTTGCCACTCAAAAAAATGCAACTTTATGCAACTTTATACTTCACATCCACTACTTCTCACAGGCAAATGTACTTTTTACTGCACTACATTTGTCTGACAGCTTTAGTTGCCTTTAAGATTACCATTTTTATACCTTTCCTACCCAGTGTTCCTTTATGTGATGAGAAAATTCTCCTCCTTCTTAAGCTAAATAAACTCTTTAAAATCCCTCTTGGATCAGCTGGAAAAGACATCGTCACAAAGCTGAAAACTGGGCTGCTTTTCCGACACCATAAAAAGCTGACTCTCTAGAGATATGTGGTTCATAGGGAAGCAACACTATGAACATATAATGATCTTATAGAATATGACCCATTGCTCCATATTTAACTACCCAAAATAAATACATTGCAGCATAACGCACATCTATTCTTACACACTTCTTTTGTCTATTTTCTTATAATATCTCTATGCAAATATAAAGTATATGAGCAACTGTAAGTAACACATCCTATTTTCCCTCCCAAGGATCAAAAGTATTTCTGATTTCTGATATAAAGTAGTTAAATTAGCTCAATTTTAAACATCTGCAGCAGTTGCAACAGACACATTAACCAAAAAACTTCAGATACAATAGTAAAACACTGACAGGTTACATTTTACTACACACATTATACCTTTCATATTTTAAAGTATGTTTTTCTGATAACACTTACATAATTTTACTTTAGCAAGGCTTCTAATGCAGGACTTTAAGGTGTGGTGGATGTATTTTCACACTGTGGCAGAAGTACTTTAACTCAAGCAAGGGATCGAATACTTCTTCAACCTTCTTCCACCACCGCCTTTACACCCTGCTGTTCTTAACATGACGTCATCATGACTTTCAGCATAATGTAGTGTTTGTTTTCCTTGTGTAATACTCTTACATTTAATGTCAAATCATGTATCAATATTTTACAAGTAATCTCTCTCTGTCTCGATCCTTGGAAGACAAGGTTTTCTAAGCTCCTGCAATCCCACTGAGCACCATGTTCAATATCTAAATTTAAGCAGTGTTAGTTATGATGGTTGTGCTGATGATGGCCCTGTGTGGATCCCCTTTGGCATCTGAATGTAAGCGGTCAGTCTGCAGACATTTTTCCAATTGTCATGGAAATTTCAAAAATTGACAGATCACAAGAGATGAATTACGGGCTGTGTGGATACTGCGATCATAGTTAGCACAGCAATGACTTCATATATCCATACTTTATGTGGGTTGTTCTCTTTGACTGCATTTGAACTTATATATACACTAATATATAACTGGACTGGTTACTATCGTAAGATTTCTCTGTTCTGGATCAACCACAGAACAAAGGGAAGCCTTCCAGAGTCGGCCGCCAAGTCATGGAGGAGCCTAAGGACAACCACATCACAGTGAGTGGAAATCACACTCATGACTCCACCACAGCAAAAGAAATCATCTCTCTGACTTTATCATCTTCCTCTCCTCTAAGCAGATTAGTGCCCCCTTTGAAATCGGCTTCACCCTGAGAGAGGAGGACTTTGAGGAGTACGGTGCAGCGCTGCAGGAGATCATTCAGCGCCTGCTGGGAAACACAGAGCCTGCAGCAGGTGTGCCTAATTCCTCTGGTTTATACATTAACATGTTTTTCTTCCTATGGTGAAATAACGTAACTTAGTTTTTTTTTAGGTTATTTTTAAAGATAATGCTTCATCTTGTTTCAGAGAGACCATCATAACTATGAAGATCATGGACAAGAAGTTCAAATTTGCCATCTCAGTGCCTTCCTGTTTGAACTTTATTAGATAGTGATCATTAACCAGTTCACCTGTAGACATGCTAGTCTCATTTATTTCAAAGCATAATGTATTTCTTTTAGCTCTAACATTGCTATTTGAATAGTCTGTACCACTAAATCTTAGAGAAATGTTGGATGTAAGAGTCATTACAAGTCGGCTGTCACCACATGACCTTAATATGGAGCCTAGCTGGTGAAAATATGGTTGAAAATTGAGTTTAACGAAACATAAATGTGGATAGAAGATGACTGTGGTTATATATGGAGCCTGAGTTATTAACCTACTGTTCTTAAAAGGGAACATCACCTACATTATTTTCATGGCCTAGGAAAGTTCAATCAATATTGAACATGAGTTATTGTCTCTCAGAGCCAGAAACCAGAGAGTTAAGTCTCAAACTTGTGATGTCATTAAGTATAAAATCTGGAGCAGCTCCACGGATAATGAATGAAAGACTGATTTTATGGCCCAAAGAATATTTCTTTCCTTTTTTTATACCTATATGAGCTTTATTCTATTGTAGTGTCTCAGTAATCAAATGTACCCATATACTCAGAACATTCCTCTGAGTGAGCGCACTGTTATCTAAAACATCTTTTGCAATTCATTGTTGATGGAGTAGCGCCAGACTTAATATTCCACATCACAAATCTGAGTTTTAGCACTCTGGATTTTAGATTTGGGAGAGAGCTGATCATGTTCACTTATATTACTGGACTGTCTTAAACCACAGGAATATGTATATGTATTTTAAAAACAGGCGTAGTTTCCCTTTAAGGTTAATACTGAACTTCCTCTCTCAAAAGGGTAAAATTGTAGTCACATGAACGCCTCTCGTCAAATCACGCTCAGTGGTCTGACAGTTTTAATCTGTTCGTTTTTAAAACTGTCAGCAGATGAGTCACTTATATGCTTACCTGTGTAATGATCTAATGTTATTCGGTAGTAAACAGCTATTCTCTATTGTTCTTATTCATACTCGTAGACCCACACGTTTGTAGAAATAAAGCATCAACTAATCTTCTCTGTCATTGTCTCATCTTTATCAAGTATTACAAAAGAAAAAATGAAGGTCAGATTTGTGGGTGAAATTGAGGAATAGACAAGGGGTGGGGAAATGGGCAGGGGTATGTTATTTCCTCCTTTAATTAGTGTTGTGATACATCTCTGTATTCTGCTTACCAATGAAAAAAAAATAGTGTTAACACTTTGCAGTTGTATTCCTCCACCAACTGGTCAAATTGCAGTTTACACTCATGTCAGGTCCAGACTCGTATAATATATGAAGTAATTACTTTAATAAAAGGTATTATGTGTATTTTTTGGTGAAATGGATGTTTTCACTATATTGACGTGTCTGATTCCAATGAATAATTTCCAGAGAAACATGCTGTCTTCGCTTAGAGTTATGGCGCTGAATAATTGTGAACTAGAATTACTGTATGTGTTTGTGTATGAATTCTTGCGATTTGGCCAAAGACGTGTAGAAGATTATCCCTTGACCCTACTTGACCTTTGACCCACAACCACCAAACTCTAATCAGTTTATCGTTGAGTACAGGATAGTTTTGCTGGACTGGCAAAAATCCCCTCGAGCCATTTCTGAGATATCAAGTTCGCAAGAATGCGAATGACACGGACAACCCGAAATAATAACGACACCAAGTGTTTTTGCAGAACATTGTGATGTCACAATAGCCAATCAGAGCAAAAACACAAGGTGACGTATTCACTGCACTAAGCCCCATTTGTTTGCCGAACAGTGGGGCTAACTGACATATTATGCTTTTGCCGCATCCCGTTGGCAAAACAGCAAAGACGTCTTTCCTGGAAACAAAGGCTTCTAGGGCAGCGTTCTGTTCCTCTCTCAAGGAAAAAGATAAGTTTAGTTGGCTTAGCATTTCTTCCAAAGCGAAACTGAATGGATGCGATCCTTCGGCAGCTGCCATCTTGGCTGTTTACTTTGACGCCTACAGTGCAGCGCTATCTTCATCATGTTACGCCTGCCCAGAGCCCGCCTTTGTCAGATAGACTAACAAAAAAAAAAAAAAAAATCATGTTTTATGTTACAATAAAGATCTAGGCAAAAATTGTCCCTAACCCTAAGTTAATGGTTTCAGTTAACGTTTTGTTTTTAAGTTGTTTTTTTAATTTTGGTCATTGTAAAATTGATCTTAAATATTATTCCCAGTGGCATTAAAAAGTCTTAGAGCTAACTTGCCTTAAACTGTAGGAACCACTAAATTAGCATATGAATTCTTGACCTTCATGCCAAATTTGAAGAAATTCCCTCAACTTGTTTCTGGGATATCGCGTTAACAAGAATGGGACGTACGGACAACCCGAAAACATAATGCTCCAGTCTCAGCACTCGCCAGCGCTGAGGCTTAAAATCTGCAAGGACCACTCATTCACATCCTAAATAATTTGCACCACTGCGTAGAAATGGACGTGAAAATACAAATAACTCTGCCCATAACAAAAGGTCCAGTCTCGAAGTTTGCTTGAGTGCTGGTTTGACAGCTTCTAAGTTTTTCAGGGTCACTAACTTCATACAAGCCTAAATGTCTTTGTTCTATTCCCGGCACGGGCAACAAATTACCCACTCCCAGAACAAGGTTGAAATCTTCGTGTTCAATCTGAAGAACTGGGTCAAACACAGCAAAGCACACACTGCTCTAGTGCTCGTGCGAGTCCTGCCTTCCACCTTGTAGCTTTCAATAAACACAGAAACGCAACCGTGGACATGATGTGCTCTGACCTACATCCTGGAGAGAATCTGAAACTCCTGGAAATGAGGCTGTCATTAGGAACTTGGCTGAGAGGGAAATGTATGTATCTTAACACATCCCTCTTGTCAAATTTTGATATACAAGAGACACATCTATTCAGCTACCATTAATCTTGGCCTTGGCTGGGATTGTTGGGAGACCAGGAAATGTAACAAGTGGGCCAGGCTGATGATTCACAAAACAAAAAGCACTCAAGCAAACATGTGTGACAAACATGGTGTTATCAAAGAAAGCTAATGGACTAGTCTGGCAGCCACTTTGTTTCTTCAATCAGCTTTGCTCATTTACTCTGTATTACAGACAACATTTTACTCTATTTTTCATCGTAATATGCTCTTATGTGCACTGATGAACAAAAACAAAACCATATCTGTAGAAGAAAGAAGTAGGATTAAAGATTTTTAATACATCTCCACTGTGTTAAACCAAACTAAATTCCACAGCGGCTGGACAAGACGGACATCCAAACAAATTATAACAAACAAGGGATGTCAAATTATGTCAACATAGCAAAAACAACAAGAACTTAAAACCAAAAATACTCAGGAATTAATTTCTTTGATGAACAATGAAGTGAAATATGATCAGATAAACAATAATACAGAGTATCTCTATCAGACGGGACATTTTACTTTCGGTCATTGCTTTATTTTGCCTTTTATTTCTGAGTCTTTCAGATAAAACAAGACCACTCCTCCATATTCCTACAGCTCTACATGGAGGACTGATAAATCTAAAACAAAAAGCCACATGAAATGTTAAAGTCACAAACCAGCTCCAAAACCTTTGATTCTGTCACCTCTTTTTTTGTTTTGCGACTTTTACCCACCATCTCTGAAGATCATATACCGTAGAGTTGACTGGTGTTGTTTCGGACAGCGGTGAGCACTGTGGCCATGTCTTTCCCCTTCAGCAGGCTCAGCTCACGCAGCGTGTGGATGCCCATTCCAGGGTGTGAAAACTGGCAGACATCTTTCTTCACCTGAGTGAGACACACTTATCATGAGCATGTATCAACTGTAATTACAATACACTTAGCTGTGTAATTTGTTATACTTAAAGTCAGTCAGTCATTCAAGAGATTAGAGCAGTGCTAGTGTTCTTAGGCCTCAATTTAAATGTACCTGTCTTGGCAGGAAATATGGTGCATCTGTCTCCAACACGATGCGATCGAGAGGGATGCGGCGGACAGCATCTCGGGCCTCGGTGGCCTTGTGGTAGGTGATGAGGGCTGTGAAACCCACATACAAGTTGGGGAACTCTGTCAGGAAGGGCTCAATCACTGGATAACTGTTTGTGAAACAGTGCCTGGAAACCATATGCGTATAAAGAAAGAATACACACAGATTAAATGCAATTAACTCTTTGAAACTCCTTAAAGTTATATTCTTCAGTATTTTTAGATTAGTTGATTTGGCCACAATGAGAAAACATAAAATAATCCACTGACAAATATTATTTTTTTGATGACTGAACGATCGTGGTCAGCGCTAACCACAGAGACATTTTGTTTTCTGTGAAACTGCTTCAGTGTGTAATAGCCTCCCATATTTCAGAAAGGGATATTTTGGATTTTTTGATGTGGGGTTGTATGAGGTATTTACCCATAGTCAGTGTTTTATCCACAGTAAATCATGCCCCCACTTTGAGAAACAGGCAAAAGTATGCAATTTACTGCTGGGGACGAGGGCAGCAGCCAAACATACTCTAACTGAAGGTGTACATCCATATAACCTCTCTTCATAGCCACCAGCCTCTTTTGACAAAAACATTTTGCATCATTTCACCTTGCAGAACACAATAACACAAACAAATTAACCGATCGAGGCAGCTGAAGATCATCAATCTTGTGTTTTCTGGGGTAAAATTATTGTTTTTGTCAAAAGGAGTCCGGTGGCTTTAAAGAGACCATATATAACAGCTTCAGTTCCCTGTCGGAAGGGGCTGTCTGACGGCAAGGTAAAGCTGTGAAAATATTCTAAATATAGCATGCACATAGGCTGATATTGATTCTGTCAATCCCTCATGCATAAATAGGCAATCTGAATTAAGTGAAGGAACAGTGAACTCTTCCACCAACAATGAAAACTACTATACAGAAAGATAATTACTGAATCTGAATATATTAGATAGCTACTGCAGAAAAACACCAACCATAAACAGCATCAAAAATGGGTTTGATTTCATAAGTATCTTAAGGATTATAAACCAGTCAGAAGGGAGGTAACATTTCCTTGTGTTAATATTTCATAGTGATGTAAAATGAGAATAATCATCCATAGGATCACACCTGTGAATTTTGTAATCCCTTGGGACACACTTCTTCATGATTTCTAGCAGGTCATCATCTGCATCCCTACAGTGGATCACCAGAGGCTTCTTCATGCCCACAGCCAAACGCAGCTGACGCTCCAACACCTTCAAGCAGGGAAAAAAATGCAGACCACACCATACATTATTATTTTACAATAGTATCACTCCACTCCACAAGATATATTTAACGATAAAGGCCTCTCTAATTTAAGATAAACAGTTACTGGACTACAAAGTTTCAGCTGACGCAGACCACATCGACGCAGACCGTACCTCTTTTTGCTTGGGGGTGTCAGTGGAGTTTTTGTGGGAGTAGTCCAGGCCAATCTCGCCAAATGCCACAGCTTTTGGATGCTGCATGGCCATCAGTATATTGCGTTCATGGACACTTGTGTAGTACTTGGCAAAGTGGGGGTGGCAGCCAAATGCCCCCCACACCATGTCTTCAGCCAGCAAACCTTCCCACAGGGCCTCCTTCATCATGAGCCTTGGGTTGCAAAAGTTGGCGATACAGCCTCTGAACTCTGGAGGGAAGCTGCTTTGGTACTTCCTTTGAAAGCTTCTGAACGTCCCGCAGAAGCCAAGCTTGCCATAGAGCATGTCTATGTGGCAGTGGGAGTCTATGAAGCCAACCTGACTGTCCTGTTTGGGATAACTGGTCCACATAGGCTCTGCCCCCTGGGATAATCTTCTTTTAGGAGTGCCACTGTGAGTAAAGGGGTGGGAGGGGTGACACATGGAGGAGACAACATCTGACCGCCTGCGTGATGTTCTGGAGTTCATGTGAGGGTTCAATGCTTTTCTGTTTGAGTGTAGTGGCAGAGCAAAGGGATCTGTTAAATGCGCCCTAATGTTGGGCGAGCGGAAACTTCCAGTCTCAGCCCTGGATGCCTTTGAAGGGGCCGTGTTTGATGAGTGGGGTTGCTTGGCTGAGACAAAAACTGTCCTCTGTGGCAGTGAGAAAGACATCTCCAGGTGCTCAGCAGCTGCCTGGACAGACCCAGTCGTTTCAGTAGTGTATAAAAAGGTAGAAGAGGAAGTTGTAGCTCCCTGCATACTCACTGAAGGACTTCTCCATTGTTGGCTGTCAAAAGAGCCACTCTGAGGAGTCATGAAACAAGACAGAGAGTCTGGGATATACTCCAGTTCAGGGAAAGACAAGTCACAATCCTCGGCTTCTGGTCCATTTTCTGTAGCAAATAACTTGTCTTGAGAGGTTGTTTGTACAAACACGGGGTCCGGAGCTATAAAAATCTTGGGCGAATCTTCTCCTTTTAGCACAACACACTGAAAAAAAAAGATAAACATATAGTAAAAAAATATAAAAATAACATCTCCCAGTAGCTTTTGATACTCAGTGGCTTGATGATTATTTTATGGTCTCAATTAGGGCTGCACAATTAAAAAAAAAAATCACATCATCATTTTTTGTATTTTTTTTCCCCAGTGAAAATGAAATGCAGAAATTACGATTTCTACTAAAATTGTAACTCGTCAACTAAAACATTTGAAATTATATATAAGTAAACAAGCCTACAAGAAAAGATAAGCTTTTTGGGGGTTAGTTAACTTACTCTTCTGTCTGTTTTGAGCCTCGAGACCTCAACTTGGCCTTCAGTGTCCTCAAACATCTGGAGGGAGGACTGCTGGTCTTCCCGGACAGTGCTGTTGTCCCAGTGTTCTTCCCGGGCAGTGCTGTTGTCCCACCATTCCTCCTGGACTGTGCTGTTGTCCCAGTGTTCTTCCCGGGCAGTGCTGTTGTCCCACCGTTCCTCCTGGACTGTGCTGTTGTCCCACTGTTCCTGGACTGTGCTGTTGTCCCACTGTTCCTCCTGGACAGTGCGGTTGTCCCACTGTTCCTCCTGGACTGTGCTGTTGTCCCACTGTTCCTCCTGGACTGTGCTGTTGTCCCACTGTTCCTCCTGGACAGTGCGGTGGTCCCACTGTTCCTCCTGGACTGTGCTGTTGTCCCACTGTTCCTCCTGGACAGTGCGGTTGTCCCACTGTCCTTCCTGGACCGTGCTGTTGTCCCACTGTCCTTCCTGGACTGTGCTGTTGTCCCACTGTTCTTCCTGGGCAGTGCTGTTATCTTCAGATTTATTCTCAGGTTTGACTG